>NC_084754.1:197500-287500 GCF_033978785.1 Entelurus aequoreus | reverse complement strand
TTGCCCAAGGACACAATGGCTATTACTAGGATGGCGGAAGCTTGAATCAAACTTGGAACCCTCAAGTTGCTGACACGGCTTTCTACCAACTGAGCCATGCCGCCCTTTTACATCTACAGATAGATCTGAAGTTGGTAAAGGTTTCAAGCATTGAAAGTAAAACACAAAATGTATTGTTGACTTATAAGTTACAACACTTACTATATAAGAGTGGGTCTCTTTTGGACCCTAAGAGTAAGAGTGTATAGTCAATCTTAAGGTTGCACAAGGCTTAAATACTTCAGTTAAAGCCAATCAATCAATTTGCTAAATCATGAGTTGCCCTCAATTTGAAATCACTTTTAATTATGTTTTTTAAATGTTTTCTGTTCTAGTATAACAAAGATATGTCAAACATGAGCATGGTTAGATGAGATTAGTGTCGGTGAACTAAACTTGAACTAAACTCTATTGTAAGGAACTAGAACACATCATTGACCTGCCCAGCAATTCGCACTCCTAAATAGTAGATAATAATCCCTAAAAGTTGAAGCCACTGCAAAGGGTGTGCTCTCATATACATTTGCCCATATTGTGTATATGCTACTGTTTCCTTACCAGTCTTGCGCTTGCGCCTGGGTGGAGCACGAGGGGTGAGGTCCCTTACATATACAGCTGTGTTCAACCCCGCCACCACTGCATTGATAGTATCATCCAGCCAAGTAGACTGTATTAGGTCCCTGGGAGCAAGCTATTAGGAAAACATATAAAGCGCTGTCAGTTTACTTTAATACTCCATTACAGTACAAGGACCAAACACATGCATAGTTACTTAGCCAGAGTAGTATTTGTTTTAGGGAGATACACTTTAAAATCAACAATACACACACTGATCCGGCCACTGAGTTAGCCACGTACAGACGGACTAATGCAAGTCAGAAAGAAAGATCATGCCATCATGCCAAACCTGTGGTGTGCGTGCCTGTGTGATACGATGCCGATTCACGTTGGCCCGAACACGTTCACTGTGCCGAGTGCGGGCGATTGCTCTTGTAGGACCGGCAGCTCGGGGCTGGGTGCGACTGGTGGTTGGATGGGCAGTGGAAGCGAGGCTATGGGTTCCATTTTCTTGTTCTAAATATGCCCCGATAAAAAATGCTTAGCAGTGCAAACATGTAAGCCAAGGCACATTTCACCTTTTAAAGCTGCTGTATGTCACCAATAGGTAGCTGCCTAGAGCAGCGGTCCCCAACCTTTTTGAGCCCAAGGACAGGCTCGCGGCCCTACACACTAGGGATGGGCGATACCACACTTTTAGGATTCGATACGATACCGACACTTTTTCTTGCATTTTCATCAATACCGATACCGATACCATTTATTTCTTATTGGCAATTTTTGTCAGTCAAAAATATTATTACTATTGTAATTATTTAAGACAAATCACAAGACAAATAAAGACCATTTATACCACATTTATTATGGTCAATATATAATAAAAGTAAAATTAAAATAAATAACAAATATGAAAAATAAATTAAATATAAACAAAAATATACACATTTTCACTTTTCTTATTTCTCAAAAAAAAAGTATTGGTAGAAAAAGCTTAAAAAAAACAATTATTCATAACAATGTTATGTTTCAAACCTCTTTGTGGAAGTAAACTTATAACACTTCTCTGAAGCAAAGTCAATAATTTCCTTATCACAATAAACTAGGATTTCCTTGTCCTATAAACCTGCATACGAAAGACAGTTCCCTGAGAAAATGAACTTCGAAAAATTATCTACAAAAATGTCTGACACCATCACACCTTTAGTGTACTCGAGATATGTCGTCACACGTCACACTTTACTGAAGTCTCAGATTGCTGTTCAGGAAAAGTAACATGTTCACGTTTTCTGCTTTGATACGATTACGCCTCTGGCTGATTATTTCTCCGGCCTTAGAGAAGAGTCTCTCTGCTGGAACAGACGTTGCAATAGTTCCAACTGGTATTTTTTCGCAACTTTGTTCAGCATTGGGAATGTGGTTTGACATTAATACTGTTATATGAATAAGAGGGAAATGCTGTAACAGTTTCACACTATTTACTACAGGCATTCCATCAATCTCGCCTCTCATCTGAGCAGGCTTCTTCAGTTTATGCTCATAGAGTTAGATTGGTAAGATCTAGTGGAAATACTTTGGCACTAGCATTTAGAAGTTGCAATGTTTTGAGGGCGCCTTATTTTTTGTGATTTTATTCATTTTTTGTCAATGTTTTAAGTGTTCCTTATGACCTTAAACCCAAAATGCACAGGATTTCAACAAGAATTAGGACACAAATACTGTATCCAGTCTAAATGCATTGGCACCAGCCTTTAGACTAGACCTGACCAATATAGACATAGGCTCAATTTCGATTACACCTCCTCCCCCCCTTGTTTTTGCGTGTTCACGTCAATCAAGAGGCGTTCAAATTACCTGTAAGGTAGGGGCGAAGTACTTCCCTCAACGTTTTTGCCGAAATATGCAAGTGCTGGCAAATCAGCTTGCGGTATGTAAAATGTACTTCATTGTGTATTTGTGTTTGACGCCAATATTTACATGCAGTAGCAAAGGTTTGAAGTCTGACTAAAACCACAAGTGTCATTCTTATGAAAATCATTAATTACACTTTTTACTTGCATTTGTACGTTTTTCTGGGTTCCTGGTCTGCCATCTTTCTTTTCGTACTCGTTACTGTAGTGAGGTCTGCGAGCTCACTTCACTTTATAGGGGGGTCCTTTGCCAATCCCCCCTACCTGACGGATAATTCGAATGCCTCTTGATTGACGTGAACGCGCAAAACTAAAGAGGGATGCAAGGGAGGCGGAGGGGTACCGTATTCGAATTGAGCCTTGGATTAGACTAAATGCTGGCGCCAATGCATTTAGACTAGATGCAGTATTTGTTTTCCAATTCTTATTGAAATTCAGTGTTTTTTGAGGTTCAGGGCACAAGGTAAACCTAAAATATTGATAACAAATTCATAAAATCGCAAGTTTTTTCTATGTTATTGCAAAACTAAGCTGCACCTAAAACGTTGCATGTTTTGTCGTAACTTTCAGAAAAAGCTACTGCAAATTCAGACATTTTAGGCCGCAACAATATAAAAAAAATAAATAAATAAAAAATCCTGAAAGGATTGACTTCTAAAAACACACGCAGCAAAATTATTATGTTATGATACACAAGCAAGATTGCAACCATATCAACCATTTTTTTGTGCAGGTGTTACAGACATGTTGCTATCTTATCCAGCCCGAATGTCAATTTTCACAAGTTTTAAACCACTATTGGGGACAAGCAGCAGCTTTACGTATGACAAAAGAGGTCAAAAACACAATCAAGCCGAAAATGTCCCAGAAATCAAACAATTCTAATTTACCCGAATTATTGTTGTTGGCAACACATTCAGGACAGAACCATTCCTCAACAGGAACAGTGTCCAGAGGTGGTGTGAGACATTCCATGTGGTAGCTGTACAAAAAGAGGGAAGGAAATGTTTTCAAATAAATCAACTGCTTTGTTAAAGAGCTCAAATATTTTGCGGGGAAACAATTGTTTGTAAAGAAAGTTATAATCATTCATTCAACGATTTCCTACCGCTTATCCTGATCAGGGTCACAAAGCCAAAGAGGGGGACACCCTGGACTGATGGCCAGTCAATCACAGGGAACATATATGAAAACAAGCATTCACACTACTGGACAATTTAGAGTCTTAATTAACCTCACATGCATGTTTAGGTCTGTGGGACGAAACAGGATTAAACTCACTCAAGCACAACATGCAAACTCTAAAGCTGAAAACACAACCTGACATACTTCTCATTAGCTGAAAAATCATTCTCAGCTCTTTTCTCAAACAGGCAATTCATGTTTTTAAAATATACGAACAATATATTAATCTAAAGCAGAGACAGTATTTTTTCCGAGACAAAGGAACGCAAATAATTTACAGAACACAGTTTAAAGGATAAATGGACGGTTTGTCTCACCCAGCGTCGCAGCCATCACAGAGCAGAAGACGGTCCTCTCGATCACTGCCTTGACACACCTCGCAGTTGGTCTGATCCAAGTCCAAATCCACTATTACCTCCTCATCTTCCTTCTCAGGTTTTTGTACTGTAATCTGTAAGGAGCAGTGAGTGACCAAACAGTCCTTATCAATACATCCAGATATACACTCTCAAAATAAAAGATGAACACACTTACCATTTTCTGCACTTTTCCTCCATAACATTTCCTCAGGTATATGCTATTAAACGCAATACGGTCCACGGGGCAGGAGTTTGCATTCTAAATAGAAGAAGGAAAATATTACAATTGAGTTGCAACCCCGAGTGGGACACAAGCGGTAGAAAATGGATGGATGGAGTTGCTCTTCTTCATCAACTTCTAAACACTTCGAATGTAATGTCTGGATAAAGACATGTTTAAATTTAAATATATCTTTATCATCTGTCTTTAGATGTTAACTATAAGAAATGTCAAAGTTCACCGTGTTATTTTCCATTCGCTATGCTCCAGTAGAAATAAAAAATAATTGACACAACTCACGTTATCCAAGTATCATCAATCATCAATCAAAGTTTACTTATATAGCCCTAAATCACGAGTGTCTCGTGTCTCGTTAACAAATGTTATTTTTGTGTACTTTCCACATATGGTTTATTTTTTTATATTTCTTTTATTTAATTTTCATCTATCCATCTATTCAAAAAAGTTATTTATTTATGCTACTTATGGGCCTCTTAAGACTTCACTGACTATGTTTCCATGCACTAAATTAGTCTGATTTTGTCAAATAGTTAATTTTTTTGTATTTTCACACGCACACTCTCAGAATCAGAATCAGAATAGTTTTATTGCCATTGTTTGAGAACGGGTTCACAAACTAGGAATTTTTCTTGGTGCAAACGTGCGACATAAAACACATATAACACATATTTGGTATAAAAAGAGCTGTGACTAAGCTATCAGATAGACTTAGAAAGGATTCAAGGAATTCAAGGAGCTGCTGTTAGGAGTTATTGTTCATTTGCCTGATGGCCAAGGGGAAAAAACTGTTCAGGTGGCGGGAGGTGTGGGTCTGGATGGAGCGTAGTCTCCTGCCTGAGGGGAGAGGGGAGAATAGTGTGTGTCCAGGGTGAGAAGAGTCAGCTGTGATCCGACCCACACGCCTCCTGGTCCTGGAGGAGAACAAGTCCTGGAGGGATGGGAGCTTGCAGCCAATCACCTTCTCAGCAGCACGTACGATGCGCTGCAGTCTATTCTTATCCTGGACTGTGGCGCCGGGGAACCACACTGTGATGGAGGAGGTCAGGATGGACTCTATGATGGCTGAGTAAAACTGCGCCAGCATCTCGGTCGGCACCTTAAGTTTCCTCAGCTGCCGCAGGAAGTACATCCTCTGCTGGGCCTTCTTGATGAGGGAGCTGATGGTCAGCTCCCACTTGAGGTCCTGGGTGATGGTGGTGCCCAAGAAACGGAAGGAGTCCACAATGGGGACGGGGGTGGGAGAGTCAATCAGGGTGAGGGGGGATGGTGGGGCTGTGACTTTTCTGAAGTCCATGATCATCTCCACTGTTTTCTGGGCGTTCAGCTCCAGGTTGTTGAGGCTGCACCAGGACGTCAGCCGGTCCACCTCTCTCCTGTAGGCGGACTCATCGCCATTCGAGATGAGCCCGATGAGGGTGGTGTCATCCGCAAACTTGAGCAGTTTTACGGATTGGTGACTGGAGGTGCAGCAGTTTGTATACAAGGAGAAGAGCCAAGGGGAGAGTACACAGCCCTGAGGAGTACCAGTGTTTGTGGTTCGACTGTCCGAGACAATCTTCCCCAGCCGTACGTCTGTCAGGAAGTCATTAATCCAACTGCAGATGGAGTCGGGCACACTGAGCTGGTAGAGCTTGTCTCGTAGCAGTCCAGGGAGGATGGTGTTGAAGGCAGAGCTGAAGTCCACAAACAGGATCCTAGCGTAGGTTCCTGGGGAGTCCAGATGCTCCAGGATGAAGTGGAGGGCCAGGTTCACTGCATCATCCACAGACCTGTTGGCTCTGTAGGCGAACTGCAGTGGGTCCAGGAGGGGGGCGGTGATGTCCTTGAGGTGGGGCAGGACCAAGCGTTCAAAGGACTTCATGACCACAGACGTCAGCGCGACCGGCCT
Organism: Entelurus aequoreus; assembly: GCF_033978785.1. Taxonomy (NCBI): domain Eukaryota; kingdom Metazoa; phylum Chordata; class Actinopteri; order Syngnathiformes; family Syngnathidae; genus Entelurus; species Entelurus aequoreus. The sequence goes on along the minus strand of NC_084754.1, from coordinate 281,323 downwards.
GTAGTCATTTAGTCCTGTGATCCGTGCTTTCTTGGGGACAGGGACAATGGTAGAGGTCTTAAAGCAGGACGGCACGCGGCATAGCTCCAGAGAGGTGTTAAAAATGTCAGTGAAGACAGGAGCCAGCTGGTCCGCACAGTGTCTGAGAGTGGAGGGGGATACACCATCCGGCCCGGGGGCCTTCCGCGTATTCAGCTTCAAGAACTGCCGGCGTACATCCTCTTCTTTAATGGAGAGGGTCTTTACAGTCTTATGATGTTTTTGGAGTCCTGTGATGTCATTGGAGTCCTTTGAGTCCTTTAACTCCTTTAATGATGTGCTGGCATTGGTGGGGAGGGTGATGGTGGGGGGAGCATGGCTTTGATGAGCTGAAGGCCGTTCATGACGACAGTAATGTGTGTTGAGGCCCTGAGCGAGAGTCCGGTCATTCAGGGCCTGGGGGGTTTTGGGCTTATAGTTCGTAAGGGCCCTTAGACCTCTCCAAACTGCCGCAGAATCATTGGAGCGGAACTGTTCCTGTAGACGGTTAGAGTACACAGATTTAGCTTTCTCCACTTCCCTGGTGAAGTGGTACTTCGCTTCTCTGTATGTACTTCGGTCGCCGCTTCTCCACGCAGCCTCCTTCTTCTTGCGCAGCTGTCGGAGCTTGGGTGTGAACCAGGGCTTGTCGTTGTTATAACAAACCCTGGTGCGCGTTGGAATGATGCGCGCCTCATTGAACTGTTGTTATAACAAACCCTGGTGCGCGTTGGAATGATGCGCGCCTCATTGAACTGTATATATGAGGTCACAGTGTCCGCATACTCGTCCAGATTGTTCGTGGCCGCTCCAAATGCCTCCCAGTCTGTCGTTTCCCAACAAGCACGCAACTCGTCCACAGACTCAGCGGTGAAACACTTAATGTTCCTCATAACAGGTTTAGCCAGTTTCAGTCTCTGTCTGTATGAAGGGATTAAGTGCACCATCACGTGATCTGATAGTCCAAGAGCAGCGCGCGGGACTGCATGAAAAGCCTTGCTCAATGTAGTGTAGCAGTGATCCAGCGTGTCGGGCATTTGATAAACTGTCTATACTTTGGTAATTCCTGGCTCAAATTTCCCTTGTTAATGTCACCAAGCACGATAACAAGAGTAAGGCTGCAGCTAACGATTATTTTTCTATCGATTAATCTATAGATTATTTTTTCGATTAATCGGTTAATCTATAGATTATTTTTTCGATTCATCTATAGATTATTTTTCCTTTTACCGATTATTTTTTTTATTCAAAATGAAGATGAAAAAATAAATGTAGGCCAGTTTTTTCAAAAGGCATTGCTTTTATTTACAAAAAAAAAAAAGTATGGCCACTCAGTCAACATTGACAACAACATGACAAAATATTCTGTAACAATGTGAACATTTAAAACTTTTAACATTTAACAAAATTAAAAGTAGCTTATTTGCTTTTTAATGTGCAAATATAAAAGTAAACATCCAGTGCAAATCGTAATATTCTGCAATAGTATAAGCATTTCAAAAGTAAAAGTATTGCTTATTTTGCTTTAAAATGTGCAAAAATAAAGATAAACATCCAATACAAAAAAGTGCCAATCTAAATATTCTGGAGCACTGTAAACATTAAGTATTGCTTTTAAAATGTGCAAAATAAACATCCAGTCCAACACAGTACACAATAACCAATTCTACTCATTCCAGTGAGTGACTAACAGTTGTAATGAAGAAAGGTTAGCATGTCTACATGCTCTGGTTCTTTTCTTGTTTACAATATTCCCAGCAGCTGAAAATAAGCGCTCAGAAGGGGTCGATGTGGCTGGAACTGAGAGCTAATTACCGGTAGCCTTCACCTCAAGCCAGGACTGCGAGTGAGCTGAGCTCCAGTTTATATTCCTAGAAGGTCAACGGGCTCATAGTAGGGATGTGCGTATCGATCCTGTGGTATCGATATATCGATACTCACACGCTACTCATTTGGCATCACTTTTCTGAAAAAAGTATCGATATAAACCAAAAAACGGCGTGTGGGGGGTGCAAGCATCACTTTCAGATGTTTTTGATGACTTACTTAACTTACTATGTGCTGGGACACCCCTGTACCTGGCAGAGTATAGAGCTGGCCCAGTCACGTGACAGGAGACAGCGAATGAGCGTCGTCAACGTGCAACACACACACAGCCAGCCGACAGCGATGCAGCCAGGCATATCCAGTGTTGTCCAATTGTTGACTTAAAACAGGCATTGTTTTTTTGTTTTTTTAGTAATGTTTACTGAATATTTTTGTTTAAATGATTATCCTAAATTCAAATAATTTCCACACAGGGGAATTTACTGTTAGTTGAAAATTGCTTGAGTATTTAAAACAAGATAAGAAAGGGATAACATTTGGAGATTCTTCATCTTTGCATTAGTTTTATTTTTTTCCAAGAAAATCTTGAAATATATGATTGAATGTGATTTTGGTTTTAATCTGTAACATCATTTCTTACATTTCGAAAACATTAACCTATTTCATATTTCATTAATTGCTAATTATATCACAAACTTTAAAAAATAACTGCAGCTTCTTGCGATTCGGATTTGACAGTTAATTGGAAAGCCCTAATATCTAATTATTATATATAATTATTATTATATATAATATTTAATTTATTTTTCATATTTGTTATTTATTTTAATTTTACTTTTATTATATATTGACCATAATAAATGTGGTATAAATGGTCTGTATTTGTCTTGTGATTTGTCTTAAATAATAACAATAGTAATAATATTTTTGACTGACAAAAATTGCCAATAAGAAATTAATGGTATCGGTATCGATGAAAAGGCAAGATAAAGTATCGGTATCGTATCGAATCCTAAAAGTGTGGTATCGCCCATCCCTAGCTCATAGTGATGTTACTAGTAGTTGACTGGGAGGTGTTTATTATCATTTGGGGAGAGTCCGCTGCCTGATGCTCACCTGCTAAACACCTATCTGCTCCACGCTGAAGCGCTGACTACATGCGCTCTGAATACACACTGCTGATTGGCTGGTAACGTTTTGAATACGCACTGCTGATTGGCTGATAACGCTTTGTATAACGCTTTGTGTGTACCAATCAGATGGTTGTGTGGGTGGGACAATGCTGCGTGCTGAGACAGAGGCAGCCGCAGAAGGAGCGAAGCAGCTTGTTAAGACTTTAGCAGCTAAAGTTAGCTTTAGCTTAGAAACTCGTTCGGTACACCCCCGTACCGAACCAAAAGCCCCGTACCGAAACGGTTCAATACAAAACACGTACCGTTACACCCCTAGCAGATACAAATGACACATTCATGTTTTTGTGTAATGATGACAACGTATACTCGCGCGGACGATTGACTAGTTGATGGTTTTCTTTTCAAATGCTCGTTCATAGCCGTTGTGCTGCCTATGCTATGATAGGCCATTTACGCTCGACACAGTGTGCATACAACAACATTATTAGGCCGTGTATTGAAATACTCCCACACTTTTGACCACTTTTGGCGTGATTTTTTCCCCCTCGCTCGCACAGTCTGCTTTGCGCTCCGCCATGACGGTAGTGTGACGTAAATATGCGACGCGTCGACGCACAAAAACGGCGTCGACGTATTTACGTAACCGATGACGTCGACTACGTCGACGCGTCGTTTCAGCCTTAAACAAGAGAGTCAGGAAAAGACCGTTCCACATGTAAGATCTGTCCTGCGAGCGCGCACAGAGCGTCACGCACGTCCGCGCCGGGCGGGATGTAAACAGCCACTAGAATGAATGAAACAATCTCACGCGGTGAGTAAATGGGCTTACAGTGGATAAAGAAATATTCCAGAGAAGAAGAACAGTGTCTGGAAATCGCTGTCACGTCTGTGCACCAGCTATTGTTGATAAAGAAGCATAGTCCACCGCCTCTTTTTTTGCCAGAGAGCGCCGCGTCTCGGTCCGCGCGGAGGAGATGAAAGCCCTCCAGTTGAAGCGCGCTGTCCGGGACACTTGCGCTAAGCCAAGTCTCCGTGAAACACAACACACAGGATGAGGAGAAGTCCTTGTTCCTTCTCGTCAGCAACGCTAGCTCGTCCATCTTGTTGGCAAGTGAGCGGACGTTGGAGAGGAAGATGCCTGGTAGAGGCGTGCATAATCCCCGTCCGCGAAGACGGACAAGTGCGCCCGCTCTCTTTCCTCTTCGATGCGATTTCCCTCTTTTGAGCACAGAATGGACCAAATCCGCAGCTGACGCTAAGATGACCGGTAACAAGTCCATAGGGATGGTGGATCTGATGTTCAGTAGCTCTTCACGGGTGTAAGAGCACCCGGAAACACAATTTATGTACAAAAACAAACAAAACAGAGTGCACGAGAGCACCGAGGCAGCCTTCATCGGCGCCATGATGATGACGTATAAACTCTCAAACATGACTATTGGTCGTAATTAATGTGCCTCTCGTACACTTGGGGGCACTTATTTCATTTTAGCGCGGATAACTGAATTACTTTACCGGTTGACCTATGAGGTCACACTAGGATTTGCGGGTCCTTACAACTTGTTTTAACTGATGTCCGCTGTAATATTGGCACAGATTACAAATATTACGTCTCTAATGACAATGCTGATGTTACACAGACAGCATCAAGAAATGAACCTGCACTGCGCTACAGACATGACGCTACTACCAAGAATGTATCGGGTCGGATTGCAAAAAAAGGCGGCGTAAGAGTTTTTTCAAAGGCATTTTCGGACAAAAATCCTGGAAACAAACCTTTAGCATGTCTCGAAGTTAATTTAAAAGGCTCTGTTCATTGATGGACGAAGTGTTAAATTCGAAGCAAAAGACCATTCGTGCCCCGACTGATATCTACAGGAACAGGAAGGTTGCTAATGTTCTGGTTTATCTTGACCGTTGTGCGGAAAGTGAATCAGTTGGCGTGCACAAATGCAGCGTGAGGAGGTTTGTATGCGCTTTATTTTTTGCCTTTAATATACCTGCTTCATTATCTTTCGTCTTATTCGTATTTTGTCCGGGAGTCGGAATTAAGATATCTTTTTACATTTCCTTTGCTACTTCCTTAAATAAATCTCTTTCTTTTTTTCTACCACTGTTGCACTTCAAAATGATCTGTTCTTTTAATGTGTGGAGCAAATAAACAGTGCCCTCTTCATTACAACTGTTGCTGTTTTTATCGAATGGCATCTGCTTCCGAGTTGTATCCTGCGCGTTGAGAGAAAGGTCCCCTCCGTCGTTCAAGACATCTGGTTTCCAACAGCATAATGCAGGTGTGTTAGTCCGACATTTCAAAAACTAAACACAATTGGATTAAGGTGTTTCCATGGGTTGCAGAAGTCTTATTTAGAGCCTAACTATTTGAGAAAACGGACTAATTTAGTGCATGGACACGTACTGGACTGTAGGCTTTGTAAGGTCACGTTACCTGTAAATTAAACAAAATTGAAGCTAATCCACCTTTTTGTTTTATTTTTTTTTTCAAATAAGAATCGATAAGATAAAAACCGGGGGAAAAAAAATGTTAAACAGAATCAAAGGTGGAATCGGAACCGGAAAAATCTCACAAATCACCATACCTAATGATCAAACTATTTTAAAGTAATAATTAACTTGTTTTTTTGAGGGAAACCTGCTAAGGAAATGAGGTTGGGCATCCTCACTCCATCTCGGAAACATAAGAGATTAAAGCCGCAGATTAAGCACGATTTGAACGGGCAACAATGAGCTTTAACAGACTATGCATTGTGAAATTCTTCACCTGTATAAAAACTGACTCTCTTGACGAGATATAAACAAGTTTGACTTTGACAACAGCTTGCTCAAATCTCTTGTCCATTTTGATGTGTTCAATTGCAATCAATTCCAACAATTGTACTTATTTTTTTCAGCTAGCGAGCCTTTGAAAAAGGGTACAGTTTGTCTCGGTGCGGTCCCTTGATCTTTTTTATTTTGTACTATCCATTTTATTCCAGTTTCATGCTCTCTCGCATTACCGCAGGTACAGTACAACCATGACAAACAGAAACTTTGGCCAGAAAAATAGCTACCGCCGCCCCACAATGCATTGCAAGATCATGTGCCTTTTCGAGCCCTATGCCTTCTGCCTGGAGCCCGTGTGTTACACATTCTTGTCTAATGTTCTCCCACTTGCTCTGATGTCTACAAAATAAATACTTGTTTGATAGGAGTTTATTTGTCTTTACGTCACAGGACCAGCCGCTAAACTCAAGTAGGATAAAGTATTTATAAAGTCGTTTCTTAACATGCAAAACTGATTTTATAATGTGTTGAATTACTGTGAAACGCATAATACTTAGGCATGATTAGTATGCATTATTTATAATAGGTGTGTCCATTATTACTCATTGCTGTTTTTCAACATTTACTGGGGGTCTTGGCACAGGGAGACTCAGATATTTACTGTATTGTACACCCCATGACTATACTGATAAGTTTGATAATATTCAGATGCAACCTGACACATGATAGTTATGGTATAAGCTCCACAGATATATCCAACCTGTCCTACCTTGGCCCACGCGAGGATGCAGTCGAGACAGAAGTAGTGCTGACAGTTCTCTGGTGTTGCCACCGGCTGGCTGCTGAAGGAGTTCAAGCAGATGGGACATTTATCAGCGTCCTCGTCTGAGCTCATGGCTGCAATGGCTGCTGAGGTTTCGCCGAAAACGCCATCGTCAATGTCAGCATCTTCTTCCTCGTCCTCATCTGAGGAAAGTGGAGACAAATACACAACATAGGTATTTCATCTTGGATATATAGACAACATTGCATCTATTCAGTTATCCTCGTTGAACTATTAATTGTGATGATCATGCAATACTTTGATAACAATTAGATATTTGAGAAAACAAGTTGTTTTATATTTCTATGTAACCTTACAAGCTTGAGATGCACATAACCAGGATGTGTGTGGCTCATAAGGGCCATTCAACATAGAAAAAAAATATTACATTGAAAACATGTCATTGTTCAGACACAAAAGATTCCATCCATCCATTTTCTACCGCTCGTCCCTTTTGGGGTCGCGGAAGGTGCTGCAGCCTATCTCAGCTTCATTCGGGCGGAAGGTGAGGTACACCCTGGACAAGTCGCCGCCTCATCACAGGGCTAACACAGATAGACAGACAACATTCACACTCACACACTAGGGCCAATTCAGTGTTGCCAATCAACCTATCCCCAGGTGCATGTCTTAGGAGGTGGGAGGAAGCCAGAGTACCTGGAGGGAACCCACGCAGTCACAGGGAGAACATGCAAATTCCACACGAGCCCAGGATCGAACCCAGGACCTTTGTATTGTGAGGCACATGCACTAACCCCTGTACCACCGTGCTGCCACAAACAAATGTACAAACCCCGTTTCCATATGAGTTGGGAAATTGTGTTAGATGTAAATATAAACGGAATACAATGATTTGCAAATCATTTTCAACCCATATTCAGTTGAATATGCTACAAAGACAACATATTTGATGTTCAAACTGATAAAAAAATATATTTTTGTAAATAATCATTAACTTTACAATTTGATGCCAGCAACACATGACAAAGAAGTTGGGAAAGGTGGCAATAAATACTGATCAAGTTGAGGAATGCTCATCAAACTCTTATTTTGAACATCCCACAGGTGTGCAGGCTAATTGGGAACAGGTGGGTGCCATGATTGGGTATAAAAACAGCTTCCCAAAAAATGCTCAGTCTTTCACAAGAAAGGATGGGGGGAGGTAAACCTCTTGTCCACAACTGCGTGAGCAAATAGTCAAATGGTTTAAGAACAAAGTTTCTCAAAGTGCAATAACAAGAAATTTTGGGATTTCAACATCGACGGTCCATAATATCATCAAAATGTTCAGAGAATCTGGAGAAATCACTCCACGTAAGCGGCATGGCCGGAAACCAACATTGAATGACCGTGACCTTCGATCCCTCAGACGGCACTGTATCAAAAACCGACATCAATCTCTAAAGAATATCACCACATGGGCTCAGGAACACTTCAGAAAACCACTGTCACTAAATACAGTTTGTCGCTACATCTGTAAGTGCAAGTTAAAGCTCTACTATGCAAAGCGAAAGCCATTTATCAACATCCAGAAACGCCGCCGGCTTCTCTGGGCCCGAGATGGACTCATGCAAAGTGGAAAAGTGTTCTGTGGTCTGACGAGTCCACATTTCAAATTGCTTTTGGAAATAATCGACATCGTGTCATCCGGACCAAAGGGGAAGCGAAACATCCAGACTGTTATCGATGCAAACGCCAGCATCTGTGATGGTATGGGGGTGCATTAGTGCCCAAGACATGGGTAACTTACACATCTGTGAAGGCACCATTAATGCTGAAAGGTACATACAGGTTTTGGAACAACATATGCTGCCATCTAAGCGCCGTCTTTTTCATGGACGCCCCTGCTTATTTCAGCAAGACAATGCCAAGCCACATTCAGCACGTGTTACAACAGCGTGGCTTCGTAAAAAAACAGTGCGGGTACTTTCCTGGCCCGCCTGCAGTCCAGACCTGTCTCCCATCGAAAATGTGTGGCGCATTATGAAGCGTAAAATACGACAGTGGAGACCCCGGACTGTTGAACGACTGAAGCTCTACATAAAACAAGAATGGGAAAGAATTCCACTTTCAAAGCTTCAACAATTAGTTTCCTCAGTTCCCAATCATTTATTGAGTGTTGTTAAAAGAAAAAATGATGTAACACAGTGGTGAACATGCTCTTTCCCAACTACTTTGGCATGTGTTGCAGCCATGAAATTTTAAGTTAATTAATATTTGCAAAAAAAAAAAGTTTATGAGTTTGAACATCAAATATCTTGTCTTTGTAGTGCATTCAATTGAATATGGGTTGAAAAAGATTTGCAAATCATTGTATTCCGTTTATATTTACATCTAACACAATTTCCAAACTCATATGGAAACAGGGTTTGTATACATGTAAAATATATGTAATCATGACACCTCACAAAACGGTCAAATATGTTGTATACAATGACATTGACATTACCATCTTCCTCTTCATTGCATTCCCCTCCACCTTCCCCATCATTTTCTTCTTCCTCTTCATCACCACTGTCAGATTCTCCTTCGTCAGACCCGTCAACGTCATCCGAGTCATCTAAAAACAAGTGTGTGCATTTGCAGATTAAAGGGTGCGTTTACTCATTCATATAGCATTTCAGGGATTTTTGCAAAACAAACATCACACACTACCTGAAATGTCCCACGGTGCAACAGTTTTTTTGCTGTTGTTCCTGCGATTTATCAGCTCATCTGGGCTGTCATCGTCATCCATGACTGGCCATTAAAAGAAACCTTGTATTCTAAATGTCCTAATTGCTGTAAATCAAAATTGTTTCAAATTGATTGTTGTTGTTTTTAAATATGAATCTTTTTGAGTGCTAAAAAGGTGATTACTCACTGTTTGAAAGACGGGGTAAGTTGAAGTGTTCAATTAAATCTCATATGAGGGAGAAGTTGATTTCCATACTTATGCCTGAGTTAATAAACAGAGTTACTGTAAGACGGTCGGATATACTGTAAATGCAATGATCGATATTATTACAACGATACTTTATGACATCATGGGGTTAAAATTAAATTGTGAACCTTTGCAGGCCCAGAAATGAGTAACTATGTTTGCTAACACTAGAAATTATGTAATCATGCATGCTGTAATAAACCGATTGAAGAGAGCTACATAACGTAAACAAAGAAGCAACATCTGCATCAAACACTGCTTTTATATTGTGAAATACACTCAGTGGGTTGCCTCTACATTCACGCACTGACATAATTGCAACACCTAACACACAGCGTGGTTTTGTTTTAAAAAACGATCTGGCGAGTAACAATTGCAGCAGTGTGGAGCCATGTTGTTAGCCACCTACGGACTAGCATTAGCTAAATATAGCATTGAACGTTAACTAGATGTTCGGTTGGAGTTGGCTCGTCTACGTTCTGAGCAGTAATTACTTGCTGGTACATTACTTAATCAGTACAATGTCCCACTAGAGTATTTAAAGGCTAGTTCAAACCTACCCTAAACGGGCAATGAAGTGGATACTATGCTAAGAGTGAATTGTGCCTCCATTGGTGTTGAGTGACACGCCGACTGGTTTCGACGGAAATTACCGAGTGGACTTCTTCTTCTTCTTCTTGTGATTTTTATGGCGGTTGGCAAGCAACCTTGTGGTGAGCATTACCGCCACCTACTGTAATGGAGTGTGGATCGAGGTGGATTCCTACTCTAAATTATTTTATTTAACCCAGTGTTTTTTAAAAATGTGTGTATTGCTTTATAACCTGTGTGTTCTGAGTGCAATCCTAATATATCTTCCACTGCTAACCTAATATTCTCTTTCGCTAACTTATTTCCCAGTATTTCCCTTTCTCTATTATATTTTCTACAATGTATTAAAACATGTCTTACATTTTCTATCTGTTGGCAAGAATCACACAGTCCTGTAGCATATTTCCCCATCAATTTCAATGAACTATTTAGATATGTATGTCCTAATCTCATTCTAGTAATAATGTCTGCTTCCTTCCTATTTCTACTGCCTCCTCTCATTACACCAACTCTCCTCTGGACTTTGTAATACTCTCTACCTTTTGTTTCCTTATTCCAATTATCCTGCCACTTTTTATTGTGTTCTATCTTAATGATGTTCTTCACTTCTTCTTTACTGTGCTTAATCTCCGTGTTTACTTCTGTTTTAGTGGTTGCTTGTTTTGCGTACTTATCAGCTAATTCGTTCCCCTCAACTCCTACATGAGCAGGAACCCAAATAAATGTTACCACACCTCCCGCTTTATTTATTCTGTAGACTGCCTGAACTATTTCATAAACTAAATCTTGTCTTGTTTCTGACGCTATGTTTTTTATGCTAGTCAATGCACTGCTGGAGTCCGAGCACACGACTGCTTTTCTTGCTTTATTTTCTTCTATCCAATGAATTGCCATATAAATTGCTACCAATTCTCCCGTAAAAACAGATAATTTATCACTCATTATTTTATTTAAAACTATGTTTCCTTGTGGAATAACAGCTGCTGATCCTACCTTATTATTTATAGTTTTTGATGCATCTGTGTACACCATGATCCATCCATCCATCCATCCATCTTCAACCGCTTATCCGGAATCGGGTCGCGGGGACAGCAGCTCCAGCAAAGACCCCCAGACTTCCCTCTCCAGAGCAACATTTGCAACTTCCTCCTGGGGAATCCCGAAGCGTTCCCAGGCCAGAGAGGAGATGTAATCCCCCCATCTGGTCCTTGGCCTGCCGGGGGGCCTCCTCCCAGTGGGACGTGCAACGAGGACCTCCCTAGGGAGACGCTCGTGAGGCATCCGCACGAGATGCCCGAACCACCTAAGCTGGCTCCTTTCCAAGCGAAGGAGCAGCGGCTCTACTCCGAGTCTCTCTCGGGTGACTGCACTTCTCACCCTATCTCTAAGGGAGATGCCAGCCACCCTTCTGAGGAAACTCATTTCGGCCGCTTGTATCCGCGATCTTATTCTTTCGGTCATGACCCACACTTCATGACCATAGGTGAGAGTAGGAATGTAGATAGCTCGGTAGACCGAGAGCTTTGCCTTCTGGCTCAGCTCCCGTTTCGTCACAACAGTGCGGCAGAGAGACTGCAATACTGCCCCAGCTGCTCCGATTCTCCGGCTGATTTCCTTCTCCATCTTTCCCTCACTCGTGAACAAGACCCCGAGATACTCAAACTCCTCCACCTGGGACAGAGTCCTGTCCCCTACCCGGACTGTACAAACCATCGGTTTCCTGCTGAGAACCATGGCCTCAGATTTGGAGATGCTGATCCTCATTCCAGCCGCTGAACACTCGGCTGCGAACCGATCCAGTGAGAGCTGAAGGTCACGAACCGAAGGTGCCATCAGGACCACATCATCTGCAAACAGCAGTGACGCAACCTTTAGCCCCCCGAGACGTATACCCTCTCCGCCATGGCCACGACTCCGCCTACAAATCCTGTCCATGAAAATCACAAACAGGATAGGTGACAGAGCGCAGCCCTGGCGGAGACCAACCCCCACTGGAAACGGATCCGACTTACATCCAAGCACCCGGACACAACTCTTGCTTTGGTTGTACAGAGATTGGATGGCCCTTAGCAGGGTTCCCCTCACTCCGTACTCCCTCAGCACCTCCCACAAGATCTCCCGAGGGACGCGGTCATACGCCTTCTCCAAATCCACAAAACACATGTAGACTGGATAGGCATACTCCCAGGCCCTCTCCAGGATTCCCGCAAGCGTAAAGAGTTGGTCAGTTGTTCCACGACCAGGACGGAATCCACATTGCTCCTCTTGAATCTGAGGTTCGACTATCGGCCGGACCCTCCTTTCCAGTACCTTGGCGTAAACTTTCCCAGGGAGGCTGAGTAGTGTGATACCCCTGTAATTAGCACACACCCTCTGGTCCCCCTTTTTGAAAAGGGGAACCACCACCCCAGTCTGCCACTCCCTCGGCACTGTCCCAGACTTCCACGCAATGTTGAAAAGGGGTATCAACCAAGACAGCCCATCAACACCCAGAGCCTTCAGCATTTCTGGACGGATCTCGTCAACCCCCGGAGCTTTGCCACTGTGGAGTTGTCTAACTACCTCAGTGACTTCACCCCGAGAGATCGACGTCGATCCCCCATCATCCTCAGGCCCTGCTCCTATCAGGGAGGGTGTGTCTGATGTATTTGGGTTCAGGAGTTCCTCAAAGTGCTCTTTCCAACGCCCTACGACTTCCTCACTTGAAGTCAGCAAAGTCCCATCCTTGCCGTACACAGCTTGGATGGTTCCCTGCTTCCCCCTCCTGAGGTGCCGTATGGTCTTCCAGAACAGCTTTGGTGCCGCCCGATAGTCCTTCTCCATGGATTCCCCGAACTGCTCCCACACCCTCTGCTTAGCCTCGTCCACAGCCACGGCCGCTGCCCTTCGGGCCCGTCTGTACCTTGCAACTGCCTCCGGAGTCCCCTGGGATAACATACCCCGGTAGGACTCCTTCTTCAGTCGGACGGCTTCCCTGACCACCACTGTCCACCAGGGTGTTCGAGGGTTACCGCCCCTTGAGGCACCTAAGACCTTCTGGCCACAGCTCGCAGCTGCAGTTTTAGCAATAGAGGCTTTGAACATTGCCCATTCCTATTCAATGTCCCCAACCTCCACAGGGATGGCAGAGAAGTCCCGCCGGAGGTGGGAGTTGAAGTCCTTCCGGACAGAGGACTCCTCCAAACGTTCCCAGTTCACCCGCACTACACGCTTGGGTTTGCCAGGTCTGTCCAGAGGTTTCCCCCGCCATCTAACCCAACTCACCACCAGATGGTGATCAGTTGACAGTTCAGCCCCTCTCTTCACCCGAGTGTCCAAAACATACGGCCTCAGATCAGCTGATACGATTACAAAATCGATCATTGATCTTTGGCCTAGGGTGCTCTGGTACCAGGTACACCTATGAGCATCCTTATGCTTGAACATGGTGTTTGTTATCGCAAGTCCGTGACTAGCACAGAAGTCCAATAACAATCCACCACTCAGGTTCAGATCAGGGAGACCGTTCCTCCCAATCACGCCAGTCCAAGTATCACTGTCATTGCCCACGTGCGCGTTGAAGTCCCCCAGCAAGACTATGGAATCCCCTGCCGGCGCCCCATACAGGACCCCCTGCAAGGTATCCAAGAAGGCTGAATACTCTGAACTCCTGTTTGGTGCGTATGCACAAACAACAGTCAGAGTTTTCCCCCCTCCAACCCTAAGGCGAAGGGAGGCGACCCTCTTGTCCACTGGGGTGAACTCCAACGTACAGGCACTCAGCCGGGGACTCGTGAGTATCCCCACACCCGGCTGTGCCCTCACGCCCTGAGCAACTCCAGAAGTGAACAAGGTCCATCCCTTGTCCAGGAGTGTGGTTTCAGAGCCCTTGCTATGCGTAGAGGTAAGCCCCACCAGATCCAACCGGTAGCGCTCCACCTCTCGCACCAGCTCAGGCTCCTTCCCCACCAGCGTAGAGACGTTCCACGTCCCGAAAGTCAGCCACTGCTGCCCCGAATTGGTCCGTCTGGAGCCTCCACTTTCACTGCCATCCACTTGGCAGCGCACCCGACCCCACTGGTTCCGACCGCGGGTGGTGGGCCCACGTGGCAGAGAAGATGGTGTGTCCACGTAGCTTCTTCGGGCTGTGCCCGGCCGGGCTCCGTGGCAAGCCCGGCCACCAGGCGCTCGCTGACGAGCACACCATGATGTTGTCTAAAAACGTTTCCTCAATCCATTGTTCTATCTGGTAACTATTTAAATTTCTATTCTTTAGTAATTGCATGTTTACATTTGGGTTTTCATACATCCACGGTGGTATTGCGGGGATTGGTACTGTAGGGCTAACTTTAATATTATCAATTTGAACTTTATTACATCTGTCTCCTATTATCCACCCAAAACTATTCATTTTTTTCTTCTCTTTTTCTTGGCAGTTTAATAGTACTTGATGGGTTGGATGTCCTTGCTTGGACCCTTTTAAGTTTGCCCAATAAACTACTGACAGTTGATCTCTCCTCATATCTAAAGGTTTTTCATTCATCTCTACTTGTAATGCTGCAACTGGGGTTGATTTAGTAGCTCCACAACATAATCTTAAAGCCTGTGATTGGATCCTGTCTATTTTCCCAAGTAATGTTTTTGAAGCAGATTGATAAATAATGCATCCATAATCAATAACAGATCGAATTAAACTGATGTATATTGCTTTCAATGTCTGCCTATCAGCCCCCCAGTCTTTACCCCTCAAAGCCCTCATTATATTTAACACCTTTTTACTTTTCTCCACTATTTTGCTGATGTGGGTTGACCAGTTAATATTTTTATCAAACCATATACCCAAATATTTAAATACTTGTACCTCTTCTATATTTTCTCCATAGAGTTAAATTTGGATCTTGTTTTGTACTTTCCTCTTTGTAAAATGTATGACTTTTGTCTTTCCAACAGAGAATCTTAAACCCCACGCCGTTCCCCATTCTTGAACATTATTTACCGCTTTTTGAATCTTCTTTTCTATATGATTAGTATTTCTACCTCTCTTCCACATCACTCCATCGTCAGCAAACAGTGCCACAGCCACTAACCCTTCCACTTCACTAAAAACTTCATTTATCATTATTGAAAATAATACTAGACTTATTATACTCCCTTGCGGGGTCCCATTTTCCACTTCATACACTCTGCTGTATTCATTCTCTATTTGTACTAATATTTTTCTACTTGTTAAGAAGTCTTTTATCCATCTATACATTTTCCCTCTAATCCCAATTATATTTAGTTTTATCAGCAACCCCTGTTTCCACAACATATCATAAGCTTTCTCTATATCAAAAAATACTGCAATATTTATTTGTCCCTTTCTAATTTCCTCTTCCAGCTGCACTGCTGGGTCGTTTGTATTTCTTGCTTTGCGAAATCCACTTTGGTAGTTTTTTATTATTTCTTTTGACTCTAAATAATATACTAGTCTTTCATTAATCATTTTTTCCATTACTTTACCCAAACTTGAGGTCAATGCTATCGGCCTATAATTACCTGCCTCTTCCAGGTCTTTCCCTGGTTTGCATATCGGAATTATTACAGCTTCTTTCCACTCTGCTGGTAATTTCCCTTCTTCATATATCCTATTATATAATTTCAAGACCACTTCTTTGCCAATGCTGCTTAAGTTTTTGATCATCTGATAACTCACCTGGTCTTTTCCTGGTGTTGTATTTTTAACCTTTTTCAATATTCGAACCATTTCATTCAAAGAAAATGTCATATCTATAGTGTTGGTTGAACTATTATCATTGTCTTCCACCATTTCCCCAATATTTAAACTAATTGTTTCTTCTCTCTTTTGTTTTTCTACATTTCTCAAATTATCATTACTGTGCACTTTAACAAATGTCTTTGCTAAAAGTTCTGCTTTTTCTTTATTTTCTACCACACACCGTGTCCCATCTTTCATCACATGATTTTTATGTTCACTTCTGATCCCTGACATTTTCTTGATCATTCCCCACACTTGGCCTAAAGGAGTAGTTCTATTCAATGATTCACAAAACGTTCTCCAATAGTGTTTTTTTGTCTTTTTAATAACGTACCTTACTTTAGCTTGATGCCTTTTATATTGGATCATATCTTGGAAATTATGTGTTCTTCTCAATATTCTAAATGCTCTATTCCGTTCTTTTATTGCGTCTGTGCACGCTTGTGTCCACCACGGCACTATCTTCCTTCTTTTCCCTATACTACTCCTTGGTATGCTCTTTTTGGCTGCTTCTATTATGCACTTTGTAATATCTGTATTCAGTTGTTCAATATCTTGATTTATATCCACTTCCTTTAATGTCATGTCGGTACTTTCCCTAAATTGTCCCCAATCACCGCAATTATACTTCCATCTTCCTTCTTTTTTAGTGCTTTCTGTCCTTTGGTTTATGTTTATGTGAATGAAGATTGGCTAGTGATCACTTCCTATAGTGCTGTCTTTATTTACTTCCCACTCTACCTTTCCTGCTAACCCTTGTGACACCAGTGTTAAATCTATTGCTGTTTCTTTACCCGTAACTACATCTAATCTTATTCCCGACCCATCATTCACACACACACCAGTTCTTTTTCCTCCAAAAATGCTTCCAATGTTTCCCCATTCCAGTCATCCCTTTCACCCCACATTGTGCTATGTGCATTAAAGTCACCACACCAAATGATATTGCCACTCCAGTGCTCGACTATTTTTTCTAGTTGATGAATTTGTAATTTCTTGCACGGATTATAGAAGTTTAGCACTTTGTATCTTTCTTTATTATTCCATACTTCTACCCCTACTATTTCTATTTCTTGTTTTTCTTTTAATATTGTATAATGCATGTCTTATTTAATAAATATGGCACATCCTCCTCCTTGCCCATCATTCCTATATTTACGTATTGTTACGTATCCTTTTATTATAAAGCTCAATCTTGGCTTCAGCCAGGTTTCTTGAATACATATTATATGTGGTTTATTTTTCATATTATTAATATATCCCTTTAGTTCCTGTCCGTTTGCTACTAAACTTCTGGCATGCCACTGAACAATTAACATGGCGTTGGATTGTGGTAACATGACTCTGTCTCGTCTACTCTCTGTAGTTCACCTTGTACCTGTTCCCAAGATAGTTCTTTTAAATTTAAGAACTTTGCTGCTGCTTTGACAATTATTTTGATCTTCTCAGTTTTATTTCTTGCCTGTTCTGTACAGTTTATGACATATGCCAGGAACACTAGCTTGTCCATAGAAAGTCCTGTATTTGCTGCCTCTTGTTTTTTATTACTTGAACTATTGCCACTTCTGTCTCGTTCTGTCTCGTTCAGCAAAGATAATCCTTTTCAATTGCGAGGAGCCGCCCACCACCAGGCAGAACGACTCCAAAACCGACAAAAGCTGTAACTGCCGCAAGAAACCTGATTGCCCTCTCAACGGGGGGTGCTTACAATCATCAGTTGTTTACCAAGCAAAGGTAATACGCAAGGACATTAACACATCCGACACATACGTAGGATTAACTGAGGGAGAATTCAAAACCAGATGGAACAATCACAAGGCTTCTTTCAGATGCAAAAGACTCCGGAACACTACAGAACTCAGCAAACACATTTGGAATCTCAAAGACAATAATGTTGAATACTCAATAACATGGAGAATTCTTGCATCCAGCACACCTTACAACAGTGGTAACAAAAGATGCAACCTATGCTTAAAAGAGAAACTGTTTATCATATACCGTCCAGAGTTGTCATCCCTCAACAAACGCAGCGAAATTGTATCAGCATGCCGTCACAGAAGGAAACACCTCCTAGGTAACACATGAGTCAATCACCACGCCCCCACGCCTGCCTGTACCCACCCGCTCTGTGCCCTATATAAACCATGGTATGTGAATGCTTCCATTAAAATCTCCTGAGGATTGAGGAAACCCCTCATGAAACAGGCCTGTAGAGATGAAATAGTCTTGTGATTTTTTTCCCACACATACATATTACGCTCTACCACGGTATCGAGCACTATTTTTTGGATAATCTAATTAAGACATATATATATATATATATATATATATATATATATATATATATATATATATATATATATATATATACATTTATTTGCTCCGGAGTCCGACAGCATTAGCATGGATATCTCCTGCTGTTTATTTATTTTATTTTTTTGGCGGTAGTCCAGCAGCATACCTTTCTGTCGGGTCCTCTTTCCGCCTCCCGAACCGCTTATACCACCACAAAGATCGGATATTCGGGTCCAGCCCTAGTAGACTCATGTTTATAATATATAATATGATCTGTGGCAAATATCAGTAATATCTGCTCATAAACAGTTGTTGACATGCTGTTTTAAATTCAGAAAGTATGCTATTGGTTTCAGTTTTGTGGTTACTGTGGGGGAGCTGGATTTTTTTTTTTTTTAAACAAGTATTCCAATGAGAAAAAATTGCAATTTGCAATTCGGTTTCAAAAAAATTTGAAACCGAATTGCAAAATTGCAGCAACAAGCACACCCTCTTCAGGACCTGAACATATATCAATTGTAACTTAAACCTGTCTGGTGGGATTCATAATTTTGGAGCAAAGTTAATTTACTTTACACCATCCGTGGTCATTTTAATGTCAAAAATATTTTAGGGGAACTTTCTGTGTCATCAGATGATGGGAATCTTCCGGTCTGGTAGAGTTCCTCTGAGCACCGTGAATGTTCCTCATTTGTCGCGTCTTGAGCCTTCATACGCTTCAGAAAGCCATTGCTGTAAGTAAATAAGTTGTTATGTTGCAAGAAAGTGTAACCTTTAAGTGCATTGTGTGCATTGGAATACATTTAGGAGATGGACTTCCTGTTCCGGTAGCTGGACCGGCGCTCGCAAATTTTACTCCAAACATTTAAGTTTAATAATGTAAGGAGAAAGTTTGCAATTAATTTAACAAGTGAATGTCTGGAGTAAATAGCCGGTGCGCTGTTACAAAGACGAGATGGCGCCCAAGGCTGATTATAGCGAACTTAAAAAGTCAATCGACACTCTGATCGAGGAAGTTGCTACGATCAAGGAGCAGCAGAAAACCATCATGTCCCTTGTTGTGCAGCTGGATCAGATGAGGGCTGACAATTTGGAGAAAGACAAGAAAATCGCAATTCTGGAGAACAGAGTTGCTGACATTGAGCAGTACACAAGGATCAATGATGTGATCATCACCGGACTTAGCATCAAACCCCGGTCTTACGCACGAGCAGTAGCCCCAGCGAATGGAGGGGAGCCGGCGGAGTTGGATGTTATTTCGATGGAGCGACAGGTAGCAGTCTTCATGCAGTCCAAGGACATACAACTGGACTGTAACAGCATCAAAGCATGTCACCTTTTGCCCAGGAGAGGAACAAACGACAAGCCGAGCATAGTTCTGAGATTTGTCAACAGAAAGCACAAGATCGCGTTGCTAAAACAGGGAAGGAAGCTAAAAGGAACAAACGTATACATGAACGACCATTTGACCAAACGAAATGCTGATATAGCCCGAAAAGCACGCCAAATGAGGAGAGAGAAGAACATTCTACAAACTTGGACTGCGAACTGTAAAGTATTCATCAAACTCAACGGCACTCCGGAGAACGCCAAAGTGCTGCTGATTAGAAACATCGAAGATCTGAACGAATATGACGTATGAACTGGAATGTAAGGTAAAAGCGATTAAACAAAACCATGACACACATTGACAATACGCAAGATGACACTAGCCACATAATTCAGTTGGTAAGTGAACATGACAATGTACAGTTGAAAGCATCTCAATACACTGAGCACCACCTACAAGACTTGGAACATGATATAGACCCGGACAATAATTTCCTCCTCAATATCAATGAGAACTGCTGCTACTACACCAATGAACAGTACAACCAGAATATTATTACTAAAGGCAAATTGTCCATTATCCATTTCAATAGTAGAAGCCTAAACAGGAATTTCAAGGACATCAAGGACTATTTACACACCTTTTCACAACCATTTAGCATAATTGCAGTATCTGAAACTTGGATTAACAGTGAAAAAGTGACAGATTTTGAACTGGATGGTTATGATTTTATTAATATGAATAGACAAAACAAGGGGGGTGGAGGGGTGGCAATCTATGTGGATAACACCTTGAGATTCAAACGTCTGGATGATATGACAACTGTGGTTGATAACCTACTTGAATGTCTAACAGTTGAAATTTGTATGGAAAAAAGTAGAAATGTCATTATTAGTTGTATATACAGATCGCCAGGTACAAGCATTGAACGTTTTACAGATTGGATGGAATGCCTGTTTTCAAAGGAGAGTAACGTTAGTAGAGCTGTCTTCATTTGTGGAGACTTTAATATTGACATGTTAAATCCCAGTAAAAATAAAGATATAGATACTTTCATTGACACAATGTACAGTATGAGTCTATTTCCCAAAATCACCAGACCCAGTCGAATTACGTCTCACTCTGCCACTCTAATCGACAACATATTCACTAATGATATTGAGAATAAGACCGTAAGTGGGCTATTGATCAAAGATATCACTGACCACCTCCCAGTTTTTCTGATATTTAATGGAAACTACAGGACAAAAAAAATAGAAAAACAACCCAATACAGAAGAACGAGATCAGAGGAATCCATTAGTTCATTTAAACATGATTTACTGGAGCAGAATTGGGATGTAATTAATGAAAATGGTGATGTTAATAGTGCTTACAATATATTCTTGAGAATATTTAGGTCATTATATGATAAAAATTGCCCAATAAAAGAATGCACCAGTAGAAGAAAATATACCAATTGTCCTTGGATAACAAAGGGATTGCAAAATGCTTGCAAAAAGAAAAACACTCTTTACAGGGAATTTATAAGATTGAAAACAAAAGAAGCAGAAAATAAATATAAAAAATATAAAAACAAATTAACTCAAATTATAATGTCAAATAAGAGAGATTATTATAAGAAATTACTAGATGATAATAAAAACAATATCAAAGGAATATGGAATTTATTAAACAGTATTATAAGAAACAGTACCTCTTCAAATAACTATCCAACGTATTTCACAAATGATGGTAAAGAAAATGATAATATTGAAGATGTGGCTAATGCCTTCAATACATTTTTTGTAAGTATTGGACCTGAACTTGCAGAAAAAATCCCAGATCCACGGACAACTGGTAAAAATATGGAGGGATTGTTGGAGAGAAATCCCAATTCTATGTTTTTAAATGCAGTGGGTGAAGAAGTGGTGTTGGATATTGTAAACAAATGTAAGAACAAAATGTCCACTGACTCCAATGACATTAGTATGGCATTGGTGAAAAAGGTCATTACAGGGATATCAAAACCATTAACATATATCTGTAATTTGTCATTTCAAACCGGCGCATTTCCAAATGAAATGAAAATAGCTAAAGTTATACCTCTGTTTAGAACTGGGAGCAAACACCACTTCACAAACTATAGACCCGTCTCTTTACTTCCACAATTCTCTAAAATAGTAGAAAAACTATTCAATAACAGGTTAGATGCATTTATAGAAAAGCATAAATTACTCTCTGACTGTCAATATGGGTTTAGATCAAACAGATCTACATCAATGGCAATAGTTGAAACAATAGAGGAAATCACAAATGCCATAGAAAAGAAACAATGGGAATATTTATTGATCTAAAAAAAAGCATTTCACACAATTAACCATGATATATTAATCAATAAAATGGAAAAGTATGGAATCAGGGAAGTTGTATTAGATTGGCTTAATAGTTACTTAAATAAGAGACAACAGTTTGTGAAGTTGAGGGATTGTTGTTCATCATGTTTGGATATTGCTTGTGGTGTCCCCCAGGGGTCAGTGTTGGGGCCAAAACTATTCATCCTGTATATCAATGATATATGTAAAGTGTCTACATTATTGAAATTAGTGTTATTTGCTGATGACACTGTTATTTTTTGTTCAGGGGATGACTTAAATCAATTGCAGGAAGTCATTATGGAAGAAATGAGTAAACTAAAAACTTGGTTTGACTATAATAAATTGTCATTAAACCTGACTAAGACTAAGTTAATGCTGTTTGGAAAGAGGACACGTGAAACAAGGGTGCAGATACAAATAGATGGGGTGGATATTGAAAGGGTTTTTGAAATAAAATTCCTTGGAGTTACAATTGACGATCAAATTAACTGGAAATCACATATAAAACATGTACAATATAAGCTGTCAAGAAGCATCTCAGTAATAAATAAAGCAAAGCAGGTTCTGGATCACAAATCACTCCACATTCTTTACTGTTCATTAGTTTTACCATATTTAACCTACTGTGTGGAAATCTGGGGGAATAATTATAAAAGCTCATTAAATTCAATAACTATACTTCAGAAAAGAGCTGTACGGATCATCAACAAGGTTGGATATCTGGACCATACTCACTCACTATTCTTACAGTCAAAAATATTGAAATTTAATGATATTATTTTGTATCAAACTTCACAAATAATGTATAAAGCCAAAATAAATAAACTCCCAGGAAGCATTCAAAAATTGTTCAGCACACGAGAGGGCGGTTATAATTTAAGGGGGAATTTAAATTTCAAAATGCTTAGTTATAGAACGACCATTAAAAGTTTTTGTATTTCAATTTGTGGAGTGAAATTATGGAATAGTTTGAATGATGAGTTAAAGCAATGTCCAAACATAAACCAGTTTAAAAAGAAGTATAAGTACATGGTATTCCAGAGGTACAGAGATGAAGAAGGGCTTTGATATTGGGTTGTTTGTGTTACAGAAGAGTGTGGGGCTGCCCATTGAGGCAGTGGTGTTGTTGTGGTGGCATGATACCATTTCCATGATCACTAGTGGTAATGATGTGGCTATGTATGTGTGTGGTGTGCATATGTATGTATATATCTATGATGTATGTACAGTATATACACGTTCATTAAGTTTGTACATTGAGTGAATAGGTAGTTGTAGCTCAGAGTAATTTATGATTTAAAGAAAAGGAGTGGGATTAAATAAGTGTAAACTTCTTCTCACTCCTTTTCAAATATGTAAAAAAAAAGAAAAAGAAAGTCCAATGCTCATTTGTTTTTGTTTTTTATTCTCCATTGTTTTCATTTTGTTATAATGGCTGTTAAGGCTATAGCACTGTATTGGATCAGGCTTGCTCTTGTTTTTATGCATATTTGAAATAAAAATGTATCAATCAATCAATCAGTGTTCTTCAAATAAACATTTGCTTTAATTTCTCATATTGCAACACATGGTATTTTAATGACATGTCATAATATAATTTCTCAATATATTTCACAGAATATTGAAGGACGTTGACTCTCAGGAATTTGGTCTCAACAGCTTACGCAAGGTAAGATCAAATTAGTGCTGTTGAAGGTTTAAATTGAATTTTTTAATGACACCAATATGGTTTAGTTAGAGATGTTTAATTTATTTTACAGGTTCCTCAACATGAGATGGAGGTGTAAGATGTGTAGTTTTGAATCAGACAAGCGAATAGGATTGTTAAAACACTATAGGTATGTATGCTAATTTTGAAGGCAGACGTTTGTGTTAATGCTCAATAGTATTATATTATACTGGGGAGACTACAGTATTAATTGTTCTAGCAAGGTGCGTGTCTTGATCAAGTTGTGTTTTTATCTTCTGTTTCACATCAAAGAGGAGTTCAGAAGGATAACAACAGTTCATCTGGAGCGAACCTTTTTGTCAAAACTGGACACACACACTCCCAAACTCCTGGAGATATTTAGGACAAAGGGCGGGGTTGCAGACACGAAAATCAGACCGATGCTGGATTCACTTGGCCAGGTAAAGTTACTGGGACATTAATGTAATTTGTGTCAGTCATCTTGTGTTGGGCTCATACACACTGAGCTGGCTATTACCATCTCTCTCTATCTATCGCGCTCTCTCTATCTCTCTACCTCTCTATATCTCTCGTTGGGATGTCCCCAACCGATGCACAGGCTAGCGGTCCACCCGGGGTCCCGACTCTGGACAGCAAGCACTTCATCCATGGCCACCGGACCTGTGCAACCCCCCCTCCAAGGAAGAGGGGAGCAGAGGAGAGAAGAAAAGAAACGGCAGATCAACTGGTCTAAAAAGGGGGTCTACTTAAAGGCTAGAGTATACAAATGAGTTTTAAGATGGGACTTAAATGCTTCTACTGAGGTAGCATCTCTAACTTTTACCGGGAGGGCATTCCATAGTACTGGAGCCCGAACAGAAAACGCTCTAGCCCGCATACTTTTTTTTGGCTCTGGGAATCACTAATAAACCGGAGTTCTTTGAACGCAGATTTCTTGTCGGGACATATGGTACAATACAATCGACGAGATAGGCTGGAGCTAAACCGTGTAGTATTTTATACGTAAGTAGTAAAACCTTTAAGTCGCATCTTAAGTGCACAGGAAGCCAGTGCAAGTGAGCCAGTATAGGCGTAATATGATCAAACTTTCTTGTTTTTGTCAAAAGTCTAGCAGCCGCATTTTGTACCAACTGTAATCTTTTAATGCTAGACATAGGGAGACCCGAAAATAATACGTTACAGTAATCGAGACGAGACGTAACGAACGCATGAATAATGATCTCAGCGTCGCTAGTGGACAAGATGGACCGAATTTTAGCAATATTACGGAGATGAAAGAAGGCCGTTTTAGTAACACTCTTAATGTGTGACTCAAGCGAGAGAGTTGGGTCGAAGATAATACCCAGATTCTTTACCGAGTCGCCTTGTGTAATTGTTTGGTTGTCAAATGTTAAGGTGGTATTATTAAATAGATGTTGGTGTCTAGCAGGACCGATAATCAGCATTTCCGTTTTCTTAGCGTTGAGTTAAATGTTGTTATAGATACAGTATATTCATTCATATAAATCATGTTACACTATACTGTACGGAATACTCTATCTAGCATCCATCCATCCATGTTCTACTGTTTGTCCCCTTCGGGTCGCTGGGGTGCTGGAGCCTACCACCATTAGCATTAACACACCAATTGTTAATCATGCTGGAGCCTATCTCAGCTGCACACGGGCGGAAGATGGGGTACACCCTGGACAAGTCGCCACCTCATTGCAGGGCCAGCACAGATAGACAGACAACATTCACACTCACATTCACACACTAGGGCCAATTTAGTGTTGCCAATCAACCTATCCCCAGGTGCATGTCTTTGGAGGTGGGAGGAAGCCGGAGTACCCGGAGGGAACCCACGCAGTCACGGGGAGAACATGCAAACTCCACACAGAACTATACATACTATATAAATATTATGTATTGTAAATGCAATACTGCTGCGTTTAGTATTGGCTAAATTTGAGTATTTGATGTTATAAAATAAAAAATACAAATATTCCTTGCCTGCGATTATAATTGTGATACTAAATGTTTAACATTTATTATTTTTATCCATTGATTATGAAGAGCACATTGTTGTTTTGTCGATTAGAATTTAAATTATTGTAAAGGAATTTCCTTGCTTTCTGAAACAGGAAAAAGGTGTTTGGAGTTGGAAAAAGGTGAATTGTTTGTTTACTTTTTTTGCACCAACAACTGTACTCTTTTTTTTATATAATTCAAGTGTACTTGTATTTTTTTGTTGTTACAATATTGTTTCACTACAATATTGTTATAGTTAACGAACGAGCTCATCCCTACGGTGGTAACCATGTCACGTGGTTTAAAAAACACCGAGGAAAGTGTCGTCTCTGTCGCCATCTAGTGGTGATGAACCAGACTTATACCACACTCTGTTACATAACAAGGTGCAAATCCCGATTTATAAAGCATGGGCTTATGTGTATCCTGGACGCAAATAATCCCACAAAGTATAGCCAAAAATCTGTTCCGAGGCAGTAGTTCAAATAAAGGTCTCAAAACCGGATGTTGTCAACAAGAACACATTTTTGACAGCAGAAAACAGGTTAATTTGTATAAGTATTTTTATTGTATTGTTTTTAACAACTAATTGAATACCACCTCGCATAATACGATATACTGCTTATGTTTTGTTATTTTTCTTTCAGGCTAAGCTAACACATAAAAAATGGCGTCGGTCAGTATTTAATGAAGGGGTCTTCTTCCATGCAGCATCCTTGTACGTGCACAGCCTGCCTCTGCTCATGGCAACACTGTACACCGGCGAGGCGGGTCCGACCACCTCACATTGGAAGTGTAGGGGTGGCATTCTTCAAAAACATCTCAAATATATACCTATTACGCTCGCAATGGCGCCTACATATTCAATTGGCGTCCATTTAAATGTCAAAATGTTAGAATGCGTTGTCTTTAACGAGAATAGTCATCTTAATGGGAAAGTGGCTAAAAGAGTAATGGTTTCGTCCTAATGTAAGACGTGCGAAAATGAACGCGCCGCACCCTAGCTAGAACTCAAATGTGAATTAACTTGCTAGTTGCGTAAAGACAACCTACTCGAAGATCCTATTGGTCAATATCGCAAAAGGGGCGGGGATTGATTGGTTCACGGACGAGTTCATTGGCTGAGTACAGTGCCGGTTCTCTGCCTTCTTTGCATAACCAGGTGCGGTTGTCGACGCACGGGAGCGGGCTGGGCGGAGAGGTGGTGCAAGTGAACTTCGGCGCTGTTGGATCCACTGTACTAGACTCCGTAAATGCGCGTAAGTTGTTTGGTTTTTTAACGCGCCGTGATTTCGTTTTTTATTGGAGGAAAACGAGCAGCGTGTCTGGACACAGACTCGGACGTGTACGCATTGAGGAAACGAGCGCGTTTAGATATCCCATATAGGAAAACTTGAAAGTGCATGGTAAGTACAGTACGGAGCGCACCAGTCTTAATTAATAAAGGCTATATCTTTATTTTCAATAAATACATGTTTTAAACTGCCTACATTTCTGATTAGATGTTTTTGAAAAATATATGTTTTACTGTTGCATCACTACACCATTTTAACTACTTTATTATTCTACTGTTTTATTTTGTGAGTAGATGGCAGATAAACATACTAGTATGACCCTGTCTGCAGATTGCATATGAATTCATGATACTGTGTGTTATTGTTCCCAGGACAGTGGTTGGGTATCTAAACGCAGGTGAGCCACTGACTAACGCACATTGTGCCCAATGCCAGTTCCACTGTGCGTGTGACAGCGGCTAACCTGCTTTTGGGAATACTTCTCGCACGGATCATTCTGCAAGAAGTCCAAAATCGTGTCCCGGCATTGCTGAGGGGCGTCCTGCCCCTCCCTTTTCACACAGACTTACTGTACTTTATTTAGGGCCCCATTCAACATGCCTGCGCACAGACGACTTTAGATCTGACCTCAGGGCACCGACTCTATACTGTCTTAGGATATTTCACTTTTCTATACCAGCGGATTTGTTGTGATCATCTGGTGGCATAAAGTTATTTATTCCCCTTAATGGTAGGGTCAGTCCGAAATCTGTGCAGGAAGTGTACTTAGATAGGATGCATAAGTGGTGGAAGTCCAAAAATAATTCCATCCACATCATGTCCTGTGTAATGAAGTGTTTTTTTTTAAGATGCTGTTGTTTTCACCAAATAAAACATGCAATATGAAGCGGTGTGGTCACTTTTGGTTTAAAACAGACACACAGGCATGTAACGTTTTGTGCAAGTTTAAGATTGACTTTACACACTTACTCTTAGGATTCAAAAGGGCCATATACAGTGAGGTCCACAAGTATTTGCACACCCTGCAATTTTCCAAGTTCTCCCAAAATTAGGGAGAACTATTCATCAATATTCATCACAAATGTATTTCCACTCTTAGACTTAGACGTCCT
The DNA here is from genome assembly GCF_033978785.1 of Entelurus aequoreus. Classification (NCBI taxonomy): domain Eukaryota; kingdom Metazoa; phylum Chordata; class Actinopteri; order Syngnathiformes; family Syngnathidae; genus Entelurus; species Entelurus aequoreus. The sequence continues at coordinate 253,402 of NC_084754.1, read as the reverse complement.
TTTTATCGTCATTCAAATTTGAACTTTACAGTACAGATAAGAACGAAATTTCGTTGCATTAGCTCATGGTAGTGCAGGATAAAAAAAAAGCAATAATGTGCAGATATAGAGACATAATCTAAAAAGACAAATCCGGAAATCACATTGTATGATTTTTAAAATTATTTATTTGTAGGATAGGTTGATTGGCAACACTAAATTGGCCCTAGTGCGTGAATGTGAGTGTGAATGTTGTCTGTCTATCTGTGTTGGCCCTGTGACTTGTCCAGGGTGTACCCCGCCTTCCGTGCTCCCGCCACCCCGAAAGGGACAAGCGGTAGAAAATGTATGAATGTTACTGGGGTTTGTAAGTATTTGCACACATGATAATCATCAAGAATTATGACTCCCAAAGAGCTGTCAGTCTACCTTAAAAAACATCCACCTTTACCCCACAACTAATCACCCACCCACCACCCCTCTGAGCTCATTAAAGTCACCTGTTCAGCCCACAGTCAGTCAAGGTCCAACTGCTACCATGGGCAAGACCAAAGAGCTGTCAAAAGAAACCAGAGACAAAATTGTGGAGCTCCACAAAGCTGGAAAAGGCTCTGGGACAATTGGGAAGCAGCTTGGTAAGAATAGAATAGATCAACTGTTGCAGCAATTGTTAGAACATGGAAAAGGCTAAACATGACTGCTAATCTACCTCGGACTGGGGCTCCATGTAAGATCTCTCCTCGTGGGGCATCACTCATGATAAGAAAAGTGAGGAATCAGCCCAGAACTACACGGCAGGAGCTGGTGAATGACCAGTTGTTTATTCCCCTTATGGTGGAGCGGCGGTATGGTCAGCCCGAAATCTGTTCAAGAAGTGTACTTAGATAGGATGCATAGGTGGTGGAAGTCCAAAAATCATTCCATCCACATCATGTCCTGTGTAGTGAAGTGTTTTTTTTAAGTTGCTGTTGTTTTTACCAAATAAAACATGCAATATGATGCAGTGTAGTCACTTTTGGTAAAAAACGGACACACAAGCATGTAACGTTTTGTGCAAGTTTAAGATTGACTATACACACTTACTCTTAGGATTCAAAGGGACCTGCTCATACAGTAAGTATAGGTGCCGATCCCGTGGCCACAATGAGAAACCTCGGAGGGAACTGCAGATGTGGGAACCGAGTCGAGTGGATCTAGCATAAAACTGTGAGAGTCCAGTCCTTAGTGAGGCCAGCAGGGGATCATTTTGAGTGGAGACAAGTCAGCAGCGCAGAGACGTCACCGACTGATGCAGAGGAGTGGTCCACCCCGGGTCCAGACTTTGAACAGCTAGCGCATCATCTGTGGTCACCTGATAACCTCTCCATGCAGGAGTTGGGGGCAGAGCAGAAAAGAGACGGCAGATCAACTGGTCTAAAGGGGAGGTCTATTTAAAGGCTAAAGTATACAGATTAGTTTTAAGATGGGACTTAAATGCTGTCATTTATTTGTATTAATGCAGATTTCTAGTCACTGTCATCCAAAAGTTTACCAAATTCTGCTTCCCAGTCTTTTCTAATTTTACCAAGAGATGTCTCTTTAAGATGAGAGATTAGGATGTACATTTGAGAAATGATGATTTTATGATTCAAGAGGATTTGCAAAATTTAGTCTATTACAGATTGAGGTGGACTACTGGGAAAATAACTGCTATTTGATTTAGCAAAGTTGCGGACTTGAAAGTAGGGAGATTTAGGGAGAATAAACTTTCCAAATAGTTCACTGAAGCTAGCGAAGACATTGTTAATATAAAGGTCCCTTAGTCTGACCAGGCCTGAGCTCTACCTTCGAGAAAACGCTTTATCTGTGCTTGGAGGGAGAAAGAGGTATTATGAATGGGGCTGTAGGTAATCCTTGGAGTCCAAAAGTGCATCTAAGTTAAGACCAGATTCTAAGAGTGGAGAACATGTAAACTGGGATGATCGACAGGGCTTTTTGATGTGATGATAGGAGCGAGGTAGAACATTTAGCTTCCAGTCTGTATCAGTTCAATTCAGGTTTGCGGATCTAGAAAATCAATTTGTGTATGTTGGCTGCCCAATAGTAACATCTTGGTGTCCACCCAAGTACTTAAAGCTGTTTTTAGACATTTTAAATGGGAGATAAACATTGGGAATCTCAAAAGCTAAGTCATTTACAGATAAACACTCACTCTTTGAAAAGTACAATTTATAACCTGAGAAAGTTCCAAGAGTTTTTAGCAGTTCAACTATCGATATTGGACCAGGAATTATCAGTAAGAAATCGTCTGAAAGCTCATTTGTATACGCTAGCCTTTAAATAGACCCCCCTTTTAGACCAGTTGATATGCCGTCTCTTTTCTGCTCTGCCCCCGTCTCCTGTGTGGAGAGGTTATTAGGTGAGCACAGATGAGGCACTAGCTGTTTAAAGTTGGGACCCGGGGTGGACCACTCATCTGTGCATCAGTTGCGGACGTCTCTGCGCTGCTGACCTGTTTCCACTCAAGATGATCTCCTGCTGGCCCCACTGTGGACTGGACTTTCACACTATTAACTAGATCCACTCGACGTCCACTGCACCGGTCGCCCAGGGGTGGGGGTTCCCACATCTGCTGTCCCCTCCAAGGTTTCTCATTGTATCTCATTGGGTTGAGTTTTTTCTTGCCCTGATGTGGGATCTGAGCCGAGGATGTTGTTGTGGCTTGTGCAGCCCTTTGAGACACTTGTGATTTAGGGCTATATAAATAAACTTTGATAGATGATTGATATTAGGAAAGTGTGTGTTCCAGACCACATCTGTGGAATCCTTTGCTAAAACTAGCCGGTTTAAGTGCAATAGATAGAGGTTCAATCGCCACGGCGAACAAACAATGGGCTCAGAGGGCACTTCAGTGGCTTAATAGCAGTTAAACTCATTTATGCTCCTCAAAGCTCTGAGAATTATCCTGATTGTTTTCTGACGCTGTCTGGTGGTTGAGGGTTGCAAGTACACTAAAACAATATTTTCTTGTTTTTTAATCGGCAAGAATGAGATCAAGTCGGTTTTCGTGGAGAACGCACAGTAATGTTGGGGCGGCATGGCGTGGTGGGTATAGCGGCCGTGCCAGGAATGTGAGGGTTGCAGGTTTGCTCCACGCCTCTTCCCATCCAAATCACTGCCGTTGTGTCCTTGGGCAGGACACCTCACCCTTGCCCCTAGTGCCACTCATGAATGAATGATAGGTGGTGGTCGGAGGGGCCATAGGTGCAAACTGGAAGCCACACTTCCGTCAGTCTACCCCAGGGAAGCCGTGGCTACAAATGTAGCTCACCACCACCAGGTGTGAATGAATGATGGGTTCCCACTTCTCTGTGAAGTGCTTTGACTGTCTAGAAAAGCACTATATAAATCTAATCTATTATTATTATTAATGTACCAGGATTACAGTATGTTACAACACAGCAGTTATAGTGGTAGTCAATGGGGCCATAACAGGTCGTAAGAGAAAGTGTGTATACTTTTATGTCCATCCATCCATTTTCTACCGCTTGTCCCTTTCGGGGTCGCGGGGGGTGCTGGACCTTTTTCAGCTGCCTTACATCATATTTCTAAAACTGTTGCATTCAAAAACACAATTTTCATAAAAGAATCCCTGGCTAAATGTCAGACCCCTAACCTTCAAACTGAACAATCCTATCACTCAGAGAACACATGTGATGCCCGTTTTGGGCCCAAGGGGTGCACAGGGGCTTGCAGGGGTGCTCAAAGTGCGGCAACCTGGGCCATTTGTGGCCCGCCGTACTTTGTAGAAACACAATTTATTCAATATTAATGAGATATATTATGGTATAGGGGAAAGCACGGTTGCACAGGGGTTAGTGCGTGTGCCTCACAATATGAACGTCCTGTGGAGTTTGCATGTTCTCCCCGTGACTGCGTGGGTTCCCTCCGGGTACTTCGGCTTCCTCCCACCTCCAAAGACATGCACCTGGGGATAGGTTGATTGGCAACACTAAATTGGCCCTAGTGTGTGAATGTGAGTGGGAGTGCTGGCCCATGCCTTCCACCCGAATGCAGCTGAGATAGGCTCCAGCAACCCCCCGCCACCCTGAAAGGGACAAGCGGTAGAAAATGGATGGATGGATGGATTATGGTATAAGGAAGTCAGTGTCTGTTGGGGAATACGACTCCCGGTATGGGAACTCCTTCTTAAGACCTGCTCAGTGGCCTTGTGGTTAGAGTGTCCGCCCTGAGATTGGTAGGTCGTGAGTTCAAACCCTGGCCGAGTAATACCAACGACTATAAAAATGGAACCCATTACCTCCCTGGTTGACACTCAGCATCAAGGGTTGGAATTGGGGGTTAAATCACCAAAAATTATTCCCGGGCGCGGCCACCGCTGTTGCTCACTGCTCCCCTCACCTCCCAGTGGTTGATCAAGGGTGATGGGTCAAATGCAGAGGATCATTTTACCGCACCTAGTGTGTGTGTGTGACTATCAGTGGTACTTTTAACTTTTTTAATATGGCAGCAGGAGGAACTTTTGGAATTGATGGGCTTCTACTACTTTTGTCCACAAGAGGGCGTCAGAGATGCAACAGTCCAGTCTAGACAGTGGCACCAGCACAATGATTTGGAGATTATGTAACGTCAGACAAAGTCAGACAGCTCTACATTCTCCCTATAATGTATACAATCCAATATGACATCCAAACTGGTCATCTCATGCCCATTGTAAATATAGACATGACACTTAGGAAGTATTACAAAATAAGCCCATAAGGCAGAATTGCTCAAATATGCATGTGGATGCACACTGTAGGAAAAGTGAAGATCAAGGATTTTGTTTCCTTCTATCCAAAAATATAAGTTTCCTCATACGCTAGTCCTTGCTAGTTGCATCCCGAAAGGCCCAATTGATGTCCTATCTTGTTAATTTATTCAGTCCCATCAGCCGGAAGAGCAGCAGACGTGAGGCCATGATGTTTGCCACATTTCCTTCTGCATGCAAGGGTGCACTTTTCCATCAGTCACCTGTAAATGTTCCCCAAAAACTAAAAAAACAAGCAACAAATAATCTCAACAGTTCATCAGAGCCATTGTGTAACAAGCAGCAGGAGGGAGTCTGAATAATTCAGAGCGTATAATATATTCATAATACATTTCACAAAGAAAATTAAGTTTTTGATTATTTACTGCCGGAGGAAGAACGCCAAGCGGGAAGGGAAATAATTAGGAATACAAAAACAGCACAAATGATTCTTTAAACACATGAACATTTTTATTACCGGTAAATTTAAATACATAATAATAATTGGTCTATGTAAAAGTTTCCTAAATTATCTTACATTTTACACAGATAGCTTGTCGTGTTTACAGTAGCAAAACTCTGTCAATAATTTGTCTTATGTATATACAGTATATATATATATATATATATATGAGAATTACACAGGGGTTAAATAGACGGTGATTATATTTAACAAGTGACCAAGTTTCTGCCCTTGTGGTCCATGTTTTATCGCCATGACGACTCTTGGGATGTCAAGACTGCAAGACAGAAAAAAACAATTGGGGATGACGATCCCTTTGTTCACAAGTAAGAGCTTCAGGAGAAACCTGGCTGGTCAGGGTTAAGGACAGACAACAGAAAGTCACATTTGGATTCAACCGGCAGATTAGAGAACCTCACAAAGTCAGGAACACAAAAGGTCATTTTTGATACGTCATCACTAAATGAAACACTAAGGACCTGATCTACTACCACGCGCTAAAAAGCGTGTGCAAACAACAAAATTGCGTGTACTATTAGTGTGATCGACTAAGACTGCATGTGCAATTGAAAAGAGGTGCAGACCACCTTATTTAAATGAGGTTTAAGCGTGTACTATACGGGGCTTTCACCATGGAGACAATCATTTACTGAACATTCATGTTATCATGCTCCTACCTCTAGCATTTTTCTATGTTTTGAAACAAGCAGCAGACATGTACCACTTTTTATGGGCAACCCTGCAGTGCATCTACAATGGAAACCAAGTTGTGCTCATGGGAGAAGCTGGCACTAACTGGGCGAGGGGCTCCAGAATCCAGACGCAAAAAAATGCACATTGCAGTACGTTTTTTCATATAAGATATATGTTAATAGTATATCTTTTGTATGAAAAAACAGACTTCATTGAACACCAGCCAATAGAGTAACGCATCAATTAAATGAGTTTTAATCAGCCCTTTAAGTCAGACGGAAGCTATGAAATGATTTTGGTGATTTGACAATATGTCTGAAATGTTCATTTTTGACAGGCCATATATGTTGACAAGCATGTGTAACTGTCAGTTTGCATGTACTTTTGCAGACGTGCTAAATAAAGAGGCACACAGTTGAGTTTTAGTCATGATAATCACACTGTGTTTGCAGAATAATTGTATTTGCATTTTTTCCATCCAGTACTGTGGGGGTTTTGATGATCAGCATATATTCTGTATATTCATGAAGACAGATACTCTGAATGGATTGTGCTCCTTATTCTGCTCACTAAAGAGACACAATCCTCCGTGCACACGTTTAGTAGATCAGCGTTTGCTATCAAGTTTGCACGTGTTTGATGGCACGCAAACTTTTAGTAGATCAGGTCCTGAGTGTACATTCCATACTTGCTTCGACTGTGAATGTCTCCTTCACTTCAAATTTGCGATCAGCATCTTAAATGTGAAAGTTCTGACAAGTCAAAACTTAATCAGTCCGTCCAGGATTTTGCATTGTGGCGATAGCGCTAATTCACACACATTTTCGCCAATGAAATTTGTCTCTGAGTGGCGCTCAAACGCGCACGTCAACTGTCTAATCAGATCTACTTCCTGTTACGCAACGATGACAAAAAAAAAAGACAGTGAAATCCTGGAGGGTCTGACTAAAGTTGTGATGACAGCAAAGCACGAAACACTTCCCAAAAAACAAAGTACACCCATTTCTGTTTAGTGGCAAAGGGGCCGAGGTGTCAGACAAGAAGAGGAGGGGAAGGTGCAAAACATGTTGCAGAGCCCTGAGTAAAAGGCTCTTGCTCTTTGGAAGTCACCAAAGTACAAGGAATGGTGGAGCTATACCCCATTGTACATAAATAGTACACATACAGTACATCAACTTACATCATTTGTTGTAAGAAAAAAAACAAACCACAATAAGTGCTGTCAGTGTGACAGAGTGAAAAAAAAGGCCACTATTGTCAGGAAATGACAATATTGACATGACGGTTGATGTGTAGTTTGCACCAAAGTTATTCATACGCTGGCGAAACTTTTTCATTTCAGTGGAATTACTTTGTTAAATGAGTGGTTTCTGGCTGAAAATGACACAATAAGCCGAAAATTAGACACGTAGCAAAAGTTATGGGTTTCTCGATACAACTTTTTACTTCCTATCAATTCCGACAGTGGAGCCTTGAGTATCGGCTGATACCTGTATTAACCCGCTACGATATCAGCATGAATCATAGAACATTATTTTATTATTTTGTAGTGTGGAATGTTAGAAGAGGTTAGATCAAGTGAAGTTACTCAAACAGAGTACAATGCAAAACACTAACGTATTCATTAAATGGAATAGACTTATGCGGTCTTTAAATAAATTAGTGTGGAAATGTGTTTCATTTAGTTAAGATCATGACACAGTAAGTTGAATGATCCAGATCCGCTTGTTAGTGGATACTTACGCTTCTGCCTTGGAGTCTTTGCATCTGTAATAATATGCAACTTTAATTATTTGATACTTGTTTACATTGACAAATGTTGTTTTAGACTGCAATATTGTGAAATTAAGGGCACTTTTTTACGTATGTCTAGCTTGTGTGCTACTTTGGGCTGAGCAGTTGGGTAGCTGCTAGCTCCTACTAGCTTAGAGCCTACCTTATTTACCTTTGGTAAATGATTTTATTAAAATACAAGAAAAGACCAACCTTGTGTGTTTATTGGACATTTAGTTGTTAACTGGCTGTCCAGCTTTGCACAAGTAAACACGGTGCAGAACTGCTTGTATAGGAGATATCTGAGATTTTAGATGAAAGCCGATGATATTCCATACTTGCTTGTTTGTTTTTTTTGCTGATATTAGACCGATAAAATATTAATTGTATTTTTATATATTAATTCACTTTCTACCGCTGCCTTTTTCAGATGAGTTTGGAAGACTTGGGTCACCAGAAGTCATCCTGTTCCAGTTACGGCCTAATCTAGAGCAGTGATTTTCCACTGGTGGGTCAGAAGCCCAACCCATTTCCAATAGGTCTTTGTCTGGGGGAAAAAAACACTCACTTTTATTTTGAATGGGATTCCTCATGCAGTTGTCGATCGCTTCTTAATATTCATGCAGTTGGCGACTACTCAGTCTTCGATAATCTGTTCATAGTCTACTGCCATTAAAATGTTGAATGTGCCTAATGTCTCGCTAATGCTAATGGGTGGCGCGTATACAGGATTGTAAATGTAAATTAGAAAAGCGCTAGCACATTTGTTTAAAGACATTTTGTTTCTGATGAAGGTCACAGAGAAATTATTGCACCTTATAACTGACATACTTTATTTCTGTTTATTCTGTTCTGTTCTACAGTGGTTTAGAGTACCTTTGTCATATTGGGTGTATATATATATATATACACACAGTACAGGCCAAAAGTTTGGACAGACCTTCTCATTCAATGGTTTACTTTATTTTCATGACATTTTAGATTGTCACTGAAGGCATCACAACTATGAATGAACCCATGTGGTTATGTATTTAACAAAAAAAGGTGAAATAACTGAAAACATGATTTATATTCTAGTTTCTTCAAAATAGCCACCCTTTGCTCTGATTACTGTTTTGCACACTATTGGCATTCTCTCGATGAGCTTCAAGAGGTAGTTACCTGAAAGGGTTTTCACTTTACCCAGGGTGTACACCTTCTGCCTGATTGTAGCTGAGATAGGCTCCAGCGCCCCCCGCGACCCCGAAGGGAATAAGCGGTAGAAAATGGATGGAAGGTGTCATATTTTTGAAGCCTTCAGTGACAATCTACAATAACATAGTAAATAGTCATGAAAATAAAGAAAACGCATTGAAATGAGGTGTGTCCAAACTTTTGGCCTGTACTGTGTACACACACACACACACACACACACACACACACACACACACACACACACACACACACACACACACACACACACACACACACACACACACACACACACACACACACACACACACACACACACACACACACACACACACACACACACAAATATATATAAAATAAAAAATATAAAAATAAATGTTGAATATCGGATGTATTAAAAAAGAAGACAAATTATTTAGGATATGTATTTTCTGGTGTAAATGTAAGAACACTAAAACTACAAGGAAAATCTCCTCCACCGTCTTTCTGGCTATGAATTTAATTTACCAGATATAAATCCACTTCAACTCTTAATTTTGCCAGGGTATGAATGATTTTAAATTTAAGCATCCAGGCCAGTGGTGTCCCGTGTCACAATTACTAAAAGATTAAAAAGGAGTAATGTCAGGAAAAAAAGTTGAAATGTTGACGTTAATAAAACAAATCTTACATGCAAGCTGTGTTTTTTCTTAAAATGTAACTTTGATATTTTAGTATGCAACCCTGTGTGTAAAAAGTTTGGACACCCCAGTCCCAGACACACCAAAGTCAAACCAAGCCATAAAACAGTTATTCCAGAAGAATTAGGAAAACAGGCCCATAGATTAAATAACAAAATATGGGTTAGGTCAGTGGAAGAAGGGATGCAGAATCACATTAGACTGAAAGTGTTTCAACAAAATAAAAATAAAAAGTTAAGATGCAGGGATTCAGAGAGGTCTGTTATGAAAGGAAGAGCACAAAGAAAGCCGTGAAGAAGTTGCAAGGACCTCCACCTTACAGACGCTTCCATAACCCAACACCAAAAACAGCAGCTTCAAACCCAAAACAAGCCAGGATGGAAAAAAGTATGGGATCAACAGTTCCGGTAACCAAGGAGGGAGGTGAGAGGAGCAGAGCAGGATGGACGTGGGAGGCGGCAGGGTCTCACACATACACACCCTCGGGGTTGAGACTGGACACCAGGGGATTCTGCAAGTTACGCGGATGACCCAGGAACTGTTTGGCAGTGGGACGAGGCGGTGATTCCGCTGCAGTCATACCACTACCTGAGGCAGAATATAAATAAAAAGGCTATTAGCAGAGTCCAAAGTATATACCTTATTATTACCCTGTCATATCGGATTGCTTTTAGCGTGTTTAACTCGCGCTCTCAGGTAATTAAAAAAAAAAATCATTAATTAGGATATGTAATTAATTTAATGTATTTTTAATTTCACCTTTCATTGAAATTCATTACATTATTAAAGAGGTAGATATATAAACAAAACGATGGTGTTACAAAGTAATTTATTGTTTTAAACAGATGGAGTCTGTTTTATTTACTAAAATAAAACATCAGGTACATATAAAGTGTTGACGTTAACACAACAAAAACATTTTTCTGAGCAGTAAGTATTGAATGTTGAACTTGCTGCTGTTCCTCTGCTTCAGAGAGTATACTATAAATAAAACAGACCCACCAACAACAGTGCTAACATATGTTAATATTGGTTGAAGAAAAACATTTAACAAATAAATGTTTACATTTGTCACAATTGATGTTAACTTTCTTAAAACGGATCAAAGGAAATGTGAGTTTTGATTGGCTTTCCTGACTGTCAATCACATATGTCTCGTACATGTACAGTAATGTGCAACATACCTCATATTTAAAATATGTTTAATATAAAGTACACATTACTGTACATGTAATATCACTACATTGATTTAAAAAAATGTGCATATCGTTGTGCTTGTAATATATCACTATATTTATTTTTAAATTATATACACATCATTGTGCATGTAATATATCACTATCTTCATTTTATATATAATGTACACATCATTGTACATGTAATATATCACTTTATTCATTTTAAATATAATGTACACATTATTGTACATGTAATACATCACTATTTTCACCACACCTAGTGTGTGTGTGACAATCATTGGTACTTTAACTTTAACTATATTGATGCACAGATATAATAGCATAAAGACAGCTGAATCTGTCAAAACACACCTGGAAAAGACATTTCTCCATAGCTTGTGTAATATATAGATGGAAAAATGGTCTACTCTACACTAAAAACAAGACAACATTCCAACTTATACAAACCATAAACACACTTCTGATATCTTTAATATGAATATTTTACACCATTTATTAGATATAATTCACTATATCCCTAGTTAAGGTAATTCATCTCAATTAATGCAATCATTTCACTCTCCTGTGTTTTATATTGCCGTTTAGCACCCTTACTTCCATTCCTGTATCCATCCTGCAGAAGATGTGCCAGTTCCAACTGCTCCAGTTGCTCTTGAAGATCCGTGCGCGAGTGGCTGTGCGCAGGCAAGACGCCGGCTTGCTGGATAAACTGCTGCAGGTTACACTGCCGCAGATCCTTGTTCAACTCCTCCAGCTCCTCATGTTTGCCCTGGCATGGAAGGAGCATATATAAGAGGACAACGCACAGCACACAAACAGTTCAATTGTAAAAATGTTAAAGGACATATGAGATATTAGCATTCTGTAAACCCTTTTTTCTTTTGTCGTGGGAAAAAAAACAACCATGTTATGCAAACCACTAATGTCCACTGCTGAGGACACAGGTACTCCTTTTTTATGGAGGGAAAGCATCACATTACTGATGCAATTATCCACCACAAGAGGTCAGCAGAGTGTGCTAGACTCTTCCAGGCAGCCATCTGCAGTGAATTAATACTTCAAAGCTACCATATTTTCATTACCCTCCAACACCAAGATGTAAACGATGCTGGCTGACCTGACGCCAGTCCCCAGACAGTTAAAGATAGATTTTGTTCTCATTCACCCTCTGGAGAAAATTATAGTTATTGAAAATGTAAGGTTGAGAGATCGATTCATTGTCTTTAATTAGTGTGTGCAGGGGAAACAGCAGGCTCCCAAACCTCTGTGGCGAGTGTATGTGTTTGTGTGTGATCAGACTCAGATATCCTGCTGCAGTTCACACCTGCCTCTATTAATCTAATGACAGAAAGGCTTAGCTCACTACATACACAGAGTTCCACATTCTATGTATGTTTAATGTCATAGGCCAAACATGAATCTTTCCTGTCCTGACTGAGTGACAAACGTATGCTTACTAACAGTTGAAACACAAGTGTGTGTGTGTGTGTGTGTGTTTAGTTTAAAAAAGAAGCCTCATAATTTGGTCTGTGTGGGCTATGTATATAATTACACTGATGACTATGACAGAGCCCAGTCCCAGAACATCAATCAGGTCCTCCAAGGGAATGACTTGCTCATAAGCAAATGAGCTCATAATTATTCTTTAATCAGTTTTGCAACCAGTTACGATCGGAGCTCCTTGGGACAGGACACAATCATTGACCGAAAATTTCCCATGTACCTTACTTGCTTCCGTCAAGTAAAACATTCCAAATAGACAAAACATAAACACGTCACCTCCGTGACATGGATACGACAATCTCTGGTTACACGTGGATTGAGAAAACTTTAAACTGGGTTAGGCTTTTATTGATATAGCCGCACCTATGACAACATCAAGAGTAAAGCAAACAACGGACTATGATTAAACGAGGACATCCAATAAAACAAAGCTTCTGTGCTATAAAACAATTCTCTTTAATTCTCAAGACTCTACAGTACACGAATAGTTTGATATGGTCATGTGTAATAGTATCACCATGAGTAATGGGTTCAGAACATGCATACAAAAATGACACTTGCCAAACTGGATCAGCAAGATTCTAGTGTTCCGCTTATAACATATTTCATTGGAGGTTAGAGCTGAGTACACTGTACACCAGGGGTGTCAAACTCAAATACAGAGTGGGCCAAAATTTTAAACTGAACAAAGGTTGAACAAATTAACTTTTTAATAGGGACCCAAACAAGTTTTGCATTGAATATTGAACAATCAAGGCTTATATAACTTTATAGTGACATGCAAAATCGAGTTTCAAATAATAATAATAATAATTAAAAAATATCAATGGCATATGAAATACAATTTAAATAAAAATTGAATGCCTCTTTTCTATTTGCAGCCTTCTGAGGTAAATATCAACATTAACTTTTTCCACAGGCTAATACATTTGAAAATAAAATAACAATGAATAAACCAACCATTCAGGACTTTAAACTGCTCAGTTTGCAACACACTGATCTAATCTGATGTGCCCAAGCCAGATACCTGCCATCTTTTCTTGGATGCTAGTTCATTAATGTCGGGGCTCAGGCTTTGAGCTGAGGCAACCTTCATTATCGAACAAAGGTGTTCATCAGTCATTATATCTCGTAGTCCACCCGGACCACACTCTTGGGGGCGTCCCTTAAAGGCACTGCCTTTAACATCCTCTACGAGCTGTCGTCACGTCCGCTTTTCATTCATTCTAACAACGTGCCGGCCCAGTCACAAGATATGTGCAGCTTCTGTACGCACACACGTGTGAATACAACGCAAACTTTATCAACAGCGATACAGGTCACACTGAGGGTGTGTTACGGTGCGGATGTTCTCCCGAAATGTGTTTGTCATTCTTGTTTGGTGTGGATTCACAGTGTGGCGCATATTTGTAACAGTGTTAAAGTTGTTTATACGGCCACCCTCAGTGTAACCTGTATCGCTGTTGATCAAGTATGCGTTGCATTCACTTGTGTGTGCGTGCAGAAGCCGCACATATTATGTGATTGGGCCAGCACTCGTTGGACTCGATGGAAAGCGGACGTGACGATTTTCGGGAGGGGCACTGAAATTTGGGAGTCTCCCGGGAGGGTTGGCAAGTCTGAGAATTAGCGGTGAATGCGGTGTTACCGCGGCACCGCCGCTGTATATAATCGGCGGGCCAACTCTAGTGTTAATTTGATATCGCCTCAAGGGCCAAGTGAAAGTACACGGCGGGCTAATTTTGGCCCACGGTCCAGAGTTTGACACCCATGCTGTACACCATTGATAGTGTGAATATTGTTAGTCCAAATGCATATGTTCATGTTTTTAATTTCACTCAGTAATACTTTGGTAAATGTCTCTGCGCTGGTATGTCTGCTGCAGTGCACGGTGAGGAGAGGTATGTTTTGGACAGTCTAGGTAGAAGAGGGTCTGTTCTACACTGACAAACAAAACATCTAAGGCTACATGGGTTTACAGCCCTTTTTCCAGAACTAAGACCTCTCTCCTTACCTGCAGCAGAGACTCTGCCTTCCCCAGAGCCTTATCAGTCTCAGATAGTTGCACCTCTAACTCTGTTCCATGCGTCTCCTGGCTCCAGAGCTCTGCTTTCACAGCATTAAGTGATTCCTCTGGCCCTTTGCTTTTGGCCTCCAACTGACTTTCCTGCTGGATCTCTTGCTCCAGCTGTGTGGAACGCACAGAGAACTCGTGGAGACGCCTTCCGCAGTCATCCAGCTTTGTGTGGAGCTCTCCTAGCTTTCTCCTCATTTCTTGCTCCCTCTCCGTCTCAGCTTGAAGCTCTTCCTCCCAGTACTGCTCGTGGGCGAGCTCAGCTTGGTTCTTCCGCATTGTTTGCTCCAAAGTGTCCAACTCCTCTTGGAAGTGGACGGACATAGGTGAAGGACACGGAGAGGAGCAGTGGCGCTCTCGAGTGTTGGACTCCCTTTCTAGGGTTTCCAGCTGTTCTTCGATTGCCCTCAGTCTTTCCTGCTGCTGAAGAACCTTCCTAAAAACCTCCTCTTTGGATGGGCCTATTGGTGGCGAGGGAGATGGAGCATGATGGGTAGTAGGGATGGGAGAAGATGACGGCGAGGCTCTTTGCTCAGGGGAGTCCCGAGGAGACCTCTGAAAAGGTTTGGCTCTGTGAGAAGTGGATGGCCCCAAGTTAAAGGTGAGAGATTTCTTGGGCTGGTTGCATTTTGAGAGGTCCTGCTCAGGATATTTTGGCAGGGGGAGAGGGCTCAGTTTGTCTTGTTTTGAGCCAGGCCCATCGCTGCTGCTCGGGCCAGTGCGACGTAGGAAGAACTGAACCTCATTCCCATGCTGGCCTAACTTGGCCACAGACTCAAGGGGTCTTTCTGTGGCAAGCAACTGTCTCTCTGTATCCCGAAGACGTTGAATCAAGACATAGCGACCTGTCTGACCTGCGAACAAAGATAAATATATACATATAAATATATACATATACACATACACATACCAGTGTACTGTAAGCCAATGAACTAGTTATATGCATACCATAAGTGTAAAAAGCAATGCAGTACTTCACGCTTCAAATACTGCAGATTTTTTGTACTTTATTTTGTACTTCATAAAAGCATATTCTACATGTTTAGAGAGCAGTATTTGTCCTATTTTCTGTTAGTATTATTTTGTGGGTATCGTCAAATAACTCCTCAATGTGAAGAATATTAAGTGAAAAAATGACATCAGATGCATTATGATAGGCCCTGATACTTCTAAATATCTGTCTCTGAGAATAGGAGTAAGACTCTTCCAAAATGTAAAGATGTTCAAATAAACTGAAGTTTCCACAAGGACCTTGAAATTAGGACAAACCCTCCCTAATGGCTCGGTAGGCAGCTCACTCATGGAAGGAGGAGAGCTCTAAATCTGGTCTTATGTTGTTCAACGCTGCTGCTTAAACGCAGCCAGAGGATACATCAGCAGGCTTAAATCCAAAATGACCTAATGACAATTCAATGGAGCTCTTTGTTTATCTCAAAGCTGCAAATTTAGCATTAAACATTCTGATTCTTGGTTTGGTTCACAATTTCTATATTAAACCATTTTTAGAACGAGTGGTTTGCTATAGTTCAGTTGAAGAGGAACTATACTTTGTTTTACATTTTGCCCATCATTCACAATACTTATGTGAGACAAGAACACATGCATCTATCTTGTCTGTGCGTTCTAAATAGTATGAGGTGGCTAACAATGCAGGTAATGGGAGTCATCTTTTCTGCCTATCTAAAAAAAACATCCAAATGAAAACAATGCTACATTTGCATGCCGTCAACTGCATAGTAACCAAGGCGTAGTGATATTGTTAAGAGCTAGCAGACAGGAACTACTTTTGGAAACGCAGCACCTTGCTCACAGAAAGTACGGTAAACTCGCTAGTAGCTGCCGCTGTTGCTGCTGAAACACCTCTGAGTTTGTAAGAGTTAATGCTCAACTATAAATCATGCCTTGCACCTGTATAGTAGAAGATAATAGCCATAAATCGAGAAGTTGGTGAAAAAATTTAATTTAGACCAGAAGACATCGCTAGGAAAGACATGGCAAGATGCTCATTTCATCTCAGCATTTTTTTAAACTGAGAAGTGAGGATTATTCTCAATTCATCATCTAAACGGAAAAACGAGATACAACCATTCCATCAGTCGGCCTGCCATTGAGAGCTGAAGTTGTAAGTACCTGTTTTGTAATGTTTGTAGTTTGTATTTCTTGTTTAGCACTTAGCAATAGTGCTACATGACGCTTAGTGTTTCACTCGAGCTGGATCTGCTTTGCGCCCAGCTTCTAAAACTCGTAACTTATCTTTCATTTTTTCCAGGCTTAAAAATATTAGGTTCTTGATAGGGGTGTAACGGTACACAAAAATTTCGGTTCGGTACGTACCTCGGTTTAGAGGTCACGGTTCGGTTAATTTTCGGTACAGTAAGAAAACAACAAAATATAATTTTTTTGGTTATTTATTTACCAAATTTGTAAACAATGGCATACATACACACACAAGGTCCATTGCCAGGGTTAATGTGGTCAACATATATAAGATAAAAACTAAATAAGATAAGGCTCAGAATGGTTTCTTAACAAAACCTTTCTACATATAAAGTGCTTTTTTTGATTGATTGAGACTTTTATTAGTACCGGTAGATTGCACAGTACAGTACATATTCCGTACAATTGACCACTAAATGGTAACACCCCAATAAGTTTTTCCAACTTCTTTAAGTCGGGGTCCACGTTAATCAACATTAAACTGCCTCAAGTTGTTGCTCAGATTAAATAAAATGACAAAACTTTTCTTCTACATATAAAAAATGCAACATTAAACAGTTTTAAGTCAACTCAGCCTCAGATTAACTTTTCTTCCCCCCCCCCAGCCTGGCTTACTTGGCAGTAAGAGGATATATGGGCTCATTGTTCTTCCACCATAGAAGTGGGTCAAAATCAAATTTTTAATGCAAGATAGACTTATATCTGCTGCTATAAAAACATTTGTTATTGCTTTAGCCCTGCCTGACTCGCAGAGGAGAGGCTGCTTGAGTGCGGTGGTGACGCTTCAAATGGGTTAGCATGTGTTATGAGAGTAGCGTATGTGTGTGTGTGGCCCTTTAATATGTGACAGCATGTGAGGTGAGTGTGTGAGCGAGCGAGGTGAGGGAGCGGTAGCGTGAGTGCGGAGTGGCTAGTGTTTTGTTGGATTGGCTGTGTGCAAGACCTCAATAAAGCCACGATTTGCAACTAATCGCCGGACTCTTTATTTACCCTGGAGTCCGGAGCTGTGAAGGGTGTTGCCCCCGAGAATACATCGGCCCTGGAGGAGTGTCTCCCCTGCGCACCTCGACTACGGTCTGGGAGCCGGAAGCAGGAAAGGTGCAACACATGTTTGACGTGTTTTCAGAAGCAGCTGCTGAACAATGTCGGCAAACCTTCGTCCTTCGCGCAGCCAAAGTGTTCCCAAACGGGAGATCTCAACGAGGCAGGAGGGTCTTCCAGCTCTGGCTTTTACATGTTGTCCTAGCCCGGTCGCTGCTAGCATGTGTACTCGTACGGTACACCTCCGAACTGAACCGAAAACCTGTACCGAAACGGTTCAATACAAATACACGCACCGTTACACCCCCAGTTCTTGATCCTCGTTTGGCTTTATTTAGGTTATGCTTATGGCCAGGAAAGACATTCCTGTAAGGCTTAAAATGAGGTAAAGCGCCTCTTGCTAGCAGCTTTTGTATTTAAATAATTTTATTTTTTACAATTTTTTGAATGCACAGAAAAGAGAAAACTGTGTTCTTGTTTCACATGGGGGTTATGAATAGGCAAAATTCAACAAAAAAAAGCCATTCCTCTTAAAGCAACACTAAGTAACTTTCTAACATTCATAAAATATTTCCATAACTTTTGGGATGATACATAGACTTAAAATTAGTTGAATAACACCTCTGTCATGTCCTGAGGGGTCTGTATCACTTTAACTGGCACTTAGCAAGCTTGAGGAGGGTGGCAGGAACCCTGCCAAACAAAAAACTACAAATTTGCTGACTTGCTTTACGGCATTAGCCACCTCCCCTTTCCCCATTCGCTGCAAAGACGGAAGTCACCTACGTGCAATTACTGCCAACGGAAAGTTTTGTCTGAGGAGGCAAAAATTAAAAAGGGAGCCTACTCAGATAAAAAGAGTCAGGACAGGATCAACATTGCTAATAAAAAGCCACACGTGATAATTCGCAGTTCCACACTACTTCCCCTCGGAAAAAATCTCCCGCCGGTCTTTTTTGCTTTAGACCTGCATCTGCATACGTTCTTGGAAGTAGCGTCATGTTTGTAGCGCAATCCAAAATCATCTCTTGATGATCTTGGATTGCGCTACAAACATCAGCATAGCCATTAGAGACGTAATATATGTGCCAATATAACAGTGGATGTCATGTCAGTACGACCCAATATGCGCTAGTCCTCATAGGAAATAGGGTCTTCTTCTGGCAAAACACTACGGCTTTGGTCCACTGGCGCCGCTAAAATCAACCAAAACTAAAAGTTATCAAGTGGGGCTTTAAAATACCAGTAGCGTGGTAAAACAAGTTGCCTCTATATTGAAGCAATTATCATATATGTCTGATTTATAACACTAAAATAGTAAATAGATTTGATCAAAATAATATCAATCTCATGGAGATTACAGAGCCATTTTGAGAGATAATTAGCAGTCACTTGATCCGTGAAGCGCGCAGGGGGACCACAGTTCTCTTCAATAATAACTACCTAATACTAACTGTCATGTCTGGGTTAATCATGTTTTTGTTTGGCCATGTTTTGCTTGGTTTTTGGACTCTTTTTTTAGTTCCTGGTTTCACTTCCTTGTTTTGTTTGGTTTCCATGGTCACCCATTAGTTTTCACCTGCCATGTCACGCACCTGTTTCACGTTTAGACTCACACACACCTGTCACCAATCATGTCACTGTTATATAAGCCCACCTTTGTTCATCACTCGTTCTGCCTGCATTGTCTTTATGTCACACCGGTTCATGTCTCTTTCTGACCAAGTAAGTTTCATAGTCCATGCCATAGCTTCTGCTAACTAGCAGCTTCATTTGTGTTTTAGGCACGCTTGCCTTTTTTGTTGTATTTTTGTGTTTATGGTAGTGAGTTATTTATGTTAAATAAATCCAAGCCTACCTTCACGCTGTCGTCCAGAGCCGTTTTTGCGTTGGAAGAACAACCCCGCAGCAAGCTGCGACCCCCACCTGACACTAACGACATATTTCCTCAGAGCTTACAGTGATTATTTTTGGACTAAATATGATCCAGAACCTTATATTTTTTAGCCCGAACACAAGAAGGATGAGCAACAAGATTTAAAAGCGAAATGCTTAATGGAATGCAGCTTTACTAAAACACGAAGCATCATGTAGCAGTGTTGCTACGTGCTAAACAAACAGTTACTGCACAATGGCCACTCTCACTGGGATGCCGATCGACGGGACGCTCACATAATCCAGTTCAGATGAAGAATCAAGCACAATCCTCACGAAAGAAACAAAGGTGCTGCATCAAGCCTCTTTTTGTATCTTTTTTAATGGCCACATTCCTCTATTATCCAGGTGAAAGGCATGAAATATATTCTAAAATGAACTTTTACCAAGTTTGGCATGAAGCAAAAGCAGTGTCAAGAATACAGCAGCGTAAGCGAGCAGTTACTTTACTGTTATTAATGCGACGCTAAAATAGGCCGTCTGTGTTAGCGCTTATAATAACAATATCGCTATTACTTGGTTAATATTCAGGTCACGAGATGTAAATGGGGGTTGTTTGCGGCTTCTAAATTATTATTTAGGGAACTTTATGGGTGCAACAGGGGACCCTTGATCTGTTGACTCAGTTGTTAGTTGTTAATGTACGATTTTGAATGCATAAATGTCTTACATAGGGATTGTAAATGATAAGCGGCACATCTCTTTCCAATTTTTGCATATTTCCAGTATCATTGATCTGCTGCTAAGGGCATAGTGCAGAGGAGTCCCTCACCTAACCCGGAGATTGCCGAAGACATTCGGAGCTGAATATTAAAAATGGCCGTCTGTAATTGTCGTTTTGTGTACATTTAAATAGTATTTTTACATAATTTGCAAATAACAATTGGATATGGTTTTACCGATAAAATGAAACAATTCATTTTATAAAGTCAACTTGTTTTTCCATTATACTGGTACTTTAAATAATAAAACCATGGGGTGTGTACTGTTTCAGCTGGATGACATTACTTACACCTGCTCTAATCAATTCAAGCTGTGAAGAAGAATGTGACATGGTAAAGTTTCTGCTGCAATTGTCACACAGACATGGCTTTAAATCATCTCCACATAATAGTCCACAGTACAGTGGATCATTTGAGGTCACATTAAAAAAATTAATTTAATCCAATGGCATACACATGACATCAGAAGACCATATCAGACTTTGTGTCACCATACATCCATTTCTCATCATACTTTTTAAGGTTTATTGTAGTGTGACCGATCACTTTTACATTACATTGTTAAAATTAAGATTGAATGTTTTATTCTTCTATACATATTTATTTGTGTTGATTGTTCAAGGCCCCACTGTATTGTTTTAAGGTATGTTGTGTTCTTTTTATTCCATTACTGACATCACATAGAGTGACAATTATCAGTCAATCGACGAACTGCTGTGTGTGCAGCTGATGGTACCTCAATAGAACAGTATAGTAATTGTGTAAAAGTAAAATGCTTAAAGGATACAGGTCTTTAGATGAGCCAAATAGGATGGGCCCTATCATTTCTGAGTGAAAGTACTCACCTATGGCTTGGGCCAGAGCAATGACCACATCCTGGCAGGATGTCTCTTCCGATAGGCCACATACCACCCGCACTACTCCATCCACCCACACTTTGAGCTCCATTGGCGACCAAGCGGGGCAAGGTGATTGGTAAGATGGTCTTCCAAACGGACTCACTTCAGTTTGGCTTGCCTCAGCTTAACGTTGCATGGCACTGATTCTGTAAGGAACACAAGACACAGGTTTAGACAGGTGTTGACAGTGGTAGACAAACTGTCTAACCTAAACAACACAGTGATTTGATATTTACAGATCATCACCACTTCATTTGATTACTAATTGGTCAAGAGAACCTAAGGTGATGGAATATCCCTGAATAGCAAAATACCAGACCAGCAGCGGAGGAGTGCTGCACTGGTCTGTGGCCAGATTCTGTGGACCGAGGAGCATAAATGCCAATCTGTAACCCAATTAAACGCTCTGCTGCCCTCCTTCAAAGCAGTTATGATAGCTTACTGCCAAGGGGAACGGACAGGGAAAGTGGAGCAACTCAAGCTTGTATGCATCTGGTGGAAGGCGTTTTTTGCGGATGGAAGAAACCCCCAAAAGGGAAGTGTGCACGTGTGTGTCCTCCTAGTTTGAACCCACTCAGCAGGACCAAACGAGACTTGAGAGGGCAGATCAGCAGGTTGGTCAGAGACTCTCGGAGCAGCAGGTTTAACTTCAAATTATTAGCATCATAAGTAGTCCTCTCTGTCAGTGTGTACTTTAACAGCCAAGCTTCAAAACAAGGTGATAAAATACCGCAATGCTCATGAAATGTAAAACAGCCGCAGGCAGTGGAAGGATTATCTACGGAAGTTGGCACCAAGAAAGAAACTATGTAGTCTAGGTGGGTAAAACAACGCTCAGACAGATGGCGTTCTCTTTCTGTCTGTCTTTCCGGTTCTAAATGGGAGGTGTTTTAACTGCAGGCACCCCCCCACCTTATCTTGGCCTTCTTTCAGTGCCTGGCCGTGCTCTGCTGGCTGCCAAGAAGAAGATGCCTCAGAGGAATGCACTGACTTCATCAACCAGCCGTACTTTCTTTAACAAAGTACGGCCCGGCCCGCCTCTCTGCGACGTCACCGCTCTGCCCAGCCCCCACTTCTCCACTTCTTCAGACCACAAACACTGATGTGGCAACAAAGTTAAACACTATAGCTCAATGTTGACGTCATACATATGTGAGTGACTGACGCACTGTTCTGAGACGGAGCACGCAGAATGGACTCTATGAAATGGGAGTGCTTATCAAAATAAACAGCACTGCCAGGAGGATGTCAATATTTTTCTTCAAAAGGGAATACAGTGTGCTATGTTGCAATACATTATTAAAGCTGACTGGTTGAGTCACAGACTGAGTAGTTAGACAATCATTTACTTTGGCATGAATCTTTTTTTATCTGATGAACAGAAAGCAATAATTTCAAATCTTGCAGCCATCCGCAGTGGAATGACACTTAACAGGTCACTCCACAAGATAGCACCTCGCTTGAACTTAATTCAGAGTATGTTTTACTCTTGTTAAGAGTGAAAAGCAAATAGAGGTTAGGCTAGGCAAATTTCTTTCTGATGTAATTTGCATACATTCGGTTAAGTGGAGATACTTCAATTAAAAATCTCTAAGTCAAAGGTGTTGACATTCCACAAAAACTGCATAGAAAAGGAACACAGAGAAGAATGTCACTCTCCCATGTTATTTAGATCTAGTTCCTCCTGGCAAAGTGAAATGTGATAAGCTGCACAAACAAGAAACAAACCTGTGAGTCTCAGGTGACTCCCTGTTCCCTCTGTCACAGGCAGAGACAACAACACCGAGATCTAGAAAACAGCCTGGCTCAGCACCAGAGTCTAGGGTCAGCTCCCAAGCAACTAAGGTGAAAAAAAAGATAGTCCAGGATGACAACCAACTAAACCTCTTTCCATTGTGTTAATTTTGTTTACTAAACATTTTCGTCAACACCCTATTTTCCCCTAACGAAAATAAGACAACTAATCAAAACAAATCCACGTTGATTAAAACTATGACAAAATTAACTGACATTTTAGTATGAAAGAGTGGCCGGTAATTAGTTACAAAACAGCGCCAATCAAATGCTTTTCCATGTGAGATAACACGTTTGATATCTCATGGCCAAAACTAAAATGTATGTATTTAACATGTTCCACATCGTAACATGTGTACACCTGGGAGGAAGTGAAAAAGGACACGTTTAATTTTTGACGATATGATGCCATCTGCAGGCAAAGCATTGTGACATCTACATAACTGTAAGTTAAAGCTAATTCTACCGTATTACTTCTTTAAAACAAATTATCAAGTCATTTTCTTTGCCTCAGGGAATTGTTAATGGTAATTCTAAAGGCATGACAACTTTTAATGTGGTTCAATGCGCTTATGTCACGTGTGCAGCAAAAAAAGGAAGTAGATGCAGTGTTTCCTATTTACTTATTTGTATATTGGGATATTTATTGACAAAATAAATACTACCGCCTCACCCCTGTGATCCCTGAAAGGGATACGCGGTATGTGTATTTGCTGCTCCCAGTAATCCCAATCTCATAAACAAATTATGATGAAGACATGCATTGTAACTCCATTTCACAACACGCATACATACGTATCTGCTTTGTCATAGATGTAGCATTAAAAAACATAGAAAAAGTGCCTGAAAGATATTTACTGGCATTGACCTGTGGAGCAAAAAATGACTAACTACACCATTCCTGATAAGAGCTACTTTTCTGCTTTGCAGGTACTCTAGATAAAGGTGCTTATCTTTTTACTATATGGTTTAGTCGACAAATTTTTATGTAATTTTGGCTGACTAAAATGTGTAATTTTGTTGGCTAAAACTAAATTTAAAAGACAAAAATTTGACTAAAACTGAAATACATTTTCGCCAAAAGACTGTCTAAAAATAAATGACAAACTGTCAACATGAACTCAGTGTAAACGTCAGTTCAACAAATGTAGACACAGCTAAAGATGGAATGTGGCAATTGAATGAATCCTTCTCCGAATGTTTTGTAATACTGTTTTAATGTCAGTGTGTAGAATTAATGCAGAAGGCGTGCCACAAAATAGTTATTTGTAGATGTTGGCCTCATTGAAGTCTTGTTATTCCGGCCACAAACTACTTGGAAGCATTTTAATTTGACATACCTTGAACTGGATGACTCATATTGGCATAATCGGTGATTGATATAACCGAAAATAGCCAGAGACATAAGGAGAATGGGTAAGAAAGGTTTTTTAACCTACGTACCTCATATATACCGTAATCTTTCTTTTGGTGCCTAACAATCTAAAAAAAAAATGTCCATGCATTTTGTTAGTCGCAGTAAGTAGGATAAGAAGTATATCAAGAATGACTGAAGGCACTTAATATGCTGAAGCTTCAAAGGTAAATGGCAGTTCCATTTGGACATGATGACAAATCGGCTTATGCAAAAACAAGGAAGAAATAATGATGAAGTTAACAATACATGTCAAAATAAACAGATATTTCCCATAAAAATGAGCCCTCTGTAGCTCAAATTTTATGGTGGGAAAAAAATAGTTAAGCAGGCTCATTTTAGTCATAACAACATGGTGGAAAAGGACTTAATGGCATGGTCGAGTTAAATGGGTTGTTCCCAAAAATATGGTCATATAAAACAAGCTCCACTTTAGTCAAGACTAAATGGAGCAGCGCTATTGCTTGTTGAAGGCAAGTTGTGCCCTAATTGTGATCAATTTCTTCAAGAGGCAATAAATCTATCCACAAGATTGTAAAAAAATCTCGACAATCAGGTTATCTGTTATGCGTTGTCCTTAGTGTTGACCAAAACTGAACATATTGGGGCTGGTAGCACTCTCCTATTAACACTCACTGCAAGATGAAAAATACATAATTTCATCTACTTGACAAGACTTCAAGCTCTGACTTAAAGGGGAACTGCACTTTTTGGGGGGAATTTTGCCTATCGTTCACAATCATTATGAAAAACAAGACTATAGATGTATTTTTTTAATTGCATTCTATCTCGTAAATTAATGTGAATAAAAGTCCGCTTACAATGGAGCCAATTGGAGGTCCTCAAACCGCACTCCAATTACATTTTGCGACTTAAATATTTAGCAAGTATTAGTGATATTGTTATCATAAGAGTTAACGCAGACAAACTATTTACAGCAGCGCATGATCACTAGTTTGTGCGGCTATGTTGACATCATCAGCTGCTGAGCTGCTTTCTCGAGTGTGAGTTTGTGGAAGTTTATTCTAGATCATAAATAATGTCTCTCACCTTGATAGTAAAAGGTTTAGGACCAACAAGTTGCTACACTTTGACAGGCAATTTAGACCCGGAAATGGCGAGAAAGACACATAAAGAGGCTTGGTCCCACCCTCCTTTTCATATATACTGATCATGAGTCATTCTTCATGCAAATGGGAATATAACATTCTATCAGTTGGCATCCTAAGTGTATAGTAAGTGAAGTTTTACTATGTTTGTTGGCTCTAATGAAGTCTGCAGTTTGTAGTAATCAGTGAAGTTGTTCAAGAAAAAAGCGAGCAACATTACTACTTATTATAAATGTGCCGTTACTACATTACATATATACTTACAGCATATACATGAAACCTTAGTGGGGGTGTTTGGATGTTTTTTAAGGGCTTCATAGGCAGAATACAGCGACTCCACTGAAAGAGGACTTTGATCGCATGTATACAATATTTAGAATGCATAAAAATAGAAAAACATGTGTGTCTACACAAGGATTTGAAATGATAGGCAACATTCCAAAAAAGTGCAGTAAAGGTCACCGCCCTCAGTCCAAGTGTGTAAACATTCCATCAGCTTCCACCTCCATTTACTAGGGGTGCCAAAAAAAAATCGATTGGAATCACAATTCATATCTATTACTATTCTGAATCGATTCATAATTTTCAGTAATCAATTTTTAACAAAATACATTTTTAAAAAACAGATGAAGGGAGCGGAAGAGTGGTTAAGAGAATTGCTATGATTGGAGCTATGTTCACAAGAACAGAGATAATGACAACATTATCTTTCCTCATCAGCCATTGAGCAAACTCGCTTTGCGTCTTTTATCCCCCCCTCTACGCCTCTTCCTGTCGCTCTTCAAAAACCGCTCAACGGCTCCTTTGTGAATAACGCTGAAGGGTTATCGTCACTCACAGCCCTGCAAACACACAGGGCATGTTCCAGCCCATCTCTGGGCCAATTTAAGTTAGGAAAAAAGGTGGGAGGTTTTGGAACAAATACACAAGGATTTTTTCATTTAATGCCAATTCAGTTGATTACAATCTTCATTGGTAATGAATCCACAAACAAATCTTTGGAAACATACACTTCAGGAAGAGGTAGGAAAATTGATAAATTCTCCGATGCATCACGATTAGATAAAATGTGGACGATTCATGAATTGATGGACAAATGTCAAAACATAGATTAGCGTTAGTTCGAGGTTTGGGTCCAACGAACCAAGAGCGAACTATTTGCAAACATTCTTTTAGCGTTGTGTTAGCTGGGTTAGCGTGGACACTCACGGAGTGTGTTTATGTACTTTTGTGTTGAGCTGTTTGAAAAAGCATAGTGTTTAAAAAAACATTTCATTAAAGCAAAAATAATTGTCTAGTCATGGTAATAAAAACTTGAAAATTATATGTCTAGGGTACACTTACGAATGACAAAACCTTATATCTATCTGCAATTATTTTTGAGTTAACTGTGAACAAACTGCTATTAATCGCGACTAAATATTTTATTCGTTGGTACGTAAAAAAATAGAAATTACCCACAACTACAAACGTCAGTACCCAAAGAAGGAGTCCTGTAGACATATTATTAATAATTAAATGTAATAATGTCCAGGGTGTACCCCGCCTACCGCCCGAATGCAGCTGAGATAGGCTCCAGCACCCCCCACAACACCGAAAGGGACAAGCGGTAGAAAATAGATGGATGGATGGAATACATTTAGAATATGTAATAATAATTTAACAACATGATATTATACAAAATAATATATATATGTATCCAAATGGATGGATATATATATATGTATAAATAATTAATTTATAATCTAATCGGAATTGAGCCGTGAGGTGACCTAAGTTTTCCACCTCTACCTACAGGAACGTTCATTGGGCAAACATTCCCAATTTGTGAGCAAGACAGTCAAACATTCAGAAAAGATAACGGATACCTTTCAGGCTACACAAATAGTATGCGTTTACACCTTTTGTGTCTGTATGAGAGTCACATAGCCAGGTTTCACGCCAGCAGTACATTGTCACAAGTCGGGTATGTCTGCATTCATGTCCTTGCTTCAGGTGCAAAAAGAAAAATCGTGAATGCTCATCTTTATGAAAGGGTGGTTCAGCACACAGTGTTATCTCGGGAGCAACAGGAGCCCGAAAAACAATGCACACTGTGCATCCGAGCATAACCACAGATGGATACTCATTCACACAACACAAAGCATCCAGTGTCATCACACTGCACTTGCCATTGGTCAACGTCCCTATGAGTAAGAGCAGAGAACAGAAGACCCTGGTCCAGGCTGCTTAAAGAGTATCTCATAGGTTAGACATTGTTATAACAATAAACAGTGCTCTGCTTGGAGTTGGCACACACACACACGAACACTCAAAGACCTCTGGCACTGAGTAGCCAGGTCTCATCTGAATTGCAGACACTATTGTTGTTCTGGTTCCACACTAAGCAGGCAGTTGCCTTTTTTGCGGCCTTTAGTATCGCTGGGTCGTCGGCAGTGCCAATTATTCCTGCCATTCTGCTGCATCCACATGTTCCGACTGATAAAACTAATAAAAATGCTTGCTTTTGTGCTCCCTGACGCCCAATTTGCATTCTTTATTCCGGCCCTCCTTCTTTGTCATCCAAAGTTTTATCCTGCTGGGAGTGCTCAGTTGCTGTGTTCAAAGACCTGTGAGACCGAAAACAAACAGTTTAAGCCCACAACATGCCCGTAGTCAAGAGCAGAATTAATTATCATCCACAAAACCATTTTAGTTGAGGAATTGTATTGGGGGGATGAGTCACGTGTTTTCCCTCTCGTATATCAACAAACACTTTCCCTGATTCATGCCTGCTTTCAAATTGTATAATTTTAAAGCACATCTTTTTGCCTAGGTATCCATGTGTTGCTGGAAGAGACCATCTGGATCAATAAACTGTGATCATTATCTACGGTGTGAAGAAGCTTTTTTATTTTATTTAGAGCCCAAGGGGAAAGTAAACACCACTTCAATGGCCAAACCCTTTTCCAGCATTTTCACTTTCATATAGGCCTCATTGTATTTTCCTAAGCCAGCTGTGTTTTTCTCAGAATTTATAAGTGATGTTATTAGAGTCGCAAAGCCCCCCAGTTAAAAAACGCAATCCAATGCAGAAGAATGTCAAGCCTACTTTTTTAATCATTTCATATACTCTGGTTTATGGCCTCAAACCAATACACTTGACAAAAATGATGCTTATTTTGTCAAGTATGGAACTATTTAGGAATACAATTGAAAAAAAGCTATTGATTATCATTTGATCTAGCAAGAACAATTACAATGAGTAAAACATTTTATGTTTCATGCCCATGGAGAATAATGTAAGATGCCACATTTTTGCACGGTTCCTGGTAGCGTGACAACAAAATGTAGGTGATGTGCAGGTAACAACTCCTTTTAATAAGTGCCACTGCAGGAGAAAAAGCTGAAAGAGCAAACTCGGGCTGCAGCTATCGATTATTTTAACAATCGAGTAATACTGTATATCAATTAATTTGTTCTATACATCAATGTAATCAAGAAAACACACTTTACACTTTACTTTAACTGTTTAAATTGACCAAGAATTTCTCTGATTACTTTTGTTTTTCTTATGAATGAACCTAACACTGAACTTGCAATTTTAACATGACAGCATCACTATATATTACTTATATTTGGGGGAAAAAAACAAGTTAAACAGCAAAAATAAACAAAAAAAATCCTGTGTGTAATCTAAAACCAGGTAATAAATAAAGAACCAAAATAAACAAACATGTTCCCTGATAGAGTATAATTGTATTTTATTTTTTTTTGCACACATTATATAATAACAATAAGCTAACACATTCTGTAACCGTTGTACATTTTAGTGGAAGTGTCCCGGTACAACTTCTTCACTTCCAATACGGTACCGATTTTGGAGCCTTGAGTATTGGCTGATACCGATATCAGCACGAATCATACATACTTGTATTATTTTGTAGTGTGGAAAGTTAGAAATGGTTTGATTCAGTGAAATTAGTCAAACAGAGAACAATGGTAGGTATGAAAAAGACTAACGTATTAATTATTATCAATCTGAAGTTGACTTATGCTGTCTTTAAATTTAAGTACATTGGTAATTGTTTATTTTCTTTTTCTTGTCACAATAATTAATTAAGTTAGGCTCAAGGCACCGTAAGTAAGTTCATTGATGCAGATACATCTGTTACTGGATACTTTTATACGCTTTTGCCTTGAATACTTTGTATCTCTAAGTAATATGCAACTACAATTATTTGATACTTGTTTATATTGACAAATGGGTTTTGGACTGCAATTTAGTTCAATTAAGGACACTACATACGTATGTCTAGCTTGCGTGCTATTATTGTGTGCTTAGCTGTTGTGTAGCTGCTAGCTCCTAGTAGCCTATAGCCTACCATGTTTACCTTTTGTAAATGACTTTACTAAAATACATGAAAAGACCAACCTTGTGTGTTAATTGGAGGACACTTAGATGTTAACCAACTGTCCAGCTTTGCACAAGTTAACACGCTGATGCAAGCTGACATAATCACAATATTGAATTAGGACACCCCTCCATTTTAGTACATTTGCATCAAAATTTAAAAAAGTTGCATGTGTATGTGCAACCACTCCATCAACTTTAATAACAATTGTAGTAGTTTATAAGTGGTTTATAAATGACTGACATGTTCACCAAATCCCAATCAAGTTAATCTGCATTGAAGTGAGCACTGCAATTGAACGCTTCAAATAAAACTCAATAACCAAGTATCATGTGTCAGAGGGCAGAAAGATGTCCAAGAGGAAACTATATCCAAGTTTTGGGGGGGTCTCAGAGGGTATACTATTAATAATAATGTTTGTTGTCAGAATATTACACTTCTTAAGTGTATGACAGAGTAATAAAACAGTGGAAATATTCTCAGATGAGTGGATTACATTTGTACTTCAAAAGGTATAAGCATAACTTCAACAGTGCTTTTGAAAAGAGAACCGGGTAGTTTTTGTTTGTGATTTCACAACGGCACACAAACACTCAATAAAAGTTGTATATTTTAAAATGAGACCAAATCTTTCCTCGCAATCAAGGCCCGGCTCTCCTGACACACCAATTATTACCAGCTCACTACTAACAGTACACACATGATGAATAATGTATTTTTCCTCATAGCACATTAATTTGGAAAATATTTCTCATTATAAAAAAATCCAAACTCCTATGACCTACAAACGCTTTGGCAATGTCCCTAGTGTGAAAGAGCCTCTCCTGTTATTGGTATGCAAATGAACATAAGGTAAGGTAATGAAAAACAGCACTAATAAACTTTAGTCACCATACTTGCAGTCTTCCACCTTCTCACTTTAATGATTAGCTTGACCAAGTGTGAAATCTCAAGTGAATTAGTGCTTCATTATAACACTTTTGCTGTAAAATCATAGGGATATATTGGGAGCAATTAATTTTAATAAAAAATAATTTTATTTATGTAATGGCATCTTCAATAGTAACACTACAAATGCACAACCACAAATAACCACGTCCGATGCAGCGGATAGACAATGAATCCTGTGGGTTAAGGTTACGCTTTTTTGCTGCTACAACTACAGTGAGGTTCCTCAACATCTGTTAAAAGTTCAAAATAAAATATTACCGTGACTGACAGACAGAGGTGGATTAATGGCTAAAGTTCATCTACAGCAGAACTTGACACAGTCTTTGAGAAACTATCACCTGTTACTGTTAGTCATCATGAATCCTCCATAACACTGTTCGCCAAGGTGCTCAAGTGGCCTAATCAGGAAACAAGTTAGGGATATAGTGAAATACTGAAATAGATCTGACTTGACTTTCCACAGCATGTGGCCAAAATAGTTTGTACGGTCTTGAAACTTATTCATACCTGGCTTGGCAGACGGTTGTTTGCATCAGCCGGGAAACTAAACAGAGTAGACAATATCAGAGACGGGGACTTTGTTTGTGCTGACTCATGGAAACGCACACACACGCACAGCCAGCAGCAAATGGCGAGAATGATAACGCCAGATTGCACAAGCAGCACAGGGCTCCACAGAGAGTTGGGCACAGGATGAGTGGGTTTGCTGCCCGCAGGCTTAGCCCTTTAAGCGCAGGACTTCCTATTGTTGGGTGAGCCAGAGAAGAAGGCTCTCATCACCTTTTGATGGTCACCCATGTGTAATTGTACACTGCCGACTTGACTCAGCAATCCTTGCCAGGGAAGGATGCTGCTCCTTTTCCAATCGAGGTCACATGTGCTGAATAGACAGTTGCTGTATTTGGGATAAAAAGTGACTTTTGCAGAGTTATCTGTATCCTAAACATTTAAGAAAGTGTTAATGTTTTTTATTTCAGATGCACCTGCGTGTGGGTCACTGTCATTTCCTCTATGCGTGCTTGCATCTGTCACTGGAGAGTCACGATTTCCACAGCGTCCAGTGTCACCGGTTTAAAGCTTAAACTCATTAGTAATTTAAAACATTCCTCCACGTCTCCTCATATGAATTATTCACGACTGTTTTTTTAAATTATTTTTTTCTTTACTTTTTTTACTTTTCAATTTTTGTGAAGTGAAACAAACCTTTTTTTAAGAAAACAAAAATTGATGATTTGCCGAGCAACATAGGCACATCTTTGCATATATCTGAGTGATGATTTATTTTTCCCCTTGGGGAAAATGGTTAGTATGATAAATAAACAGCATGAAATGAATAATTTACACTCTACAGGTACATAGAACTGATGTTGTTCCACTGACTGTACGTTATAAGCATGGCACTCCAGCAGCTGTGGGGCCTGTGGGCCAAATACTGCCCGCCAAGTCATTACGTTTGGCTTAGCAAAGGGTAGGGCTGTGAAAATAATAAAATTTTAATCTTGATCACGATTTTGGCTGCCACAATTCAATGAGGGTGATCGTCGGTCAAATTAATATTTAAAAAGAAGACTCCGGCGCATATCAAATTAAGCCCTCTCACAGCCCATGGCAGCATTAAAGTAACAGTGGCTCATCTTGAAGCCCATGAAGCTGCCCCCGCCCACGCCAATGGCACATTGTGTATGGGCTCAAAACTCCATAACTGCGCCGACCACCAAGTTTAATACATGTTCATACTGACGTCTTTCAAGCTCACATAATTATTGATGGAATGTCCGCAAGGCTAACTTGTTTTCATCTATCAAACATGGTGTTAAAAACTACATTACAAATGGCAGTATTAGGCTAAACTCCTCACTCATAGGGCTGCTGTAAGCGTTAAAGTGTGTAAATTTCGCTCCACAGCAGTAATCCTTCTAAGCGATGCACCTGTGCTATTGCGC
The DNA here is from genome assembly GCF_033978785.1 of Entelurus aequoreus. NCBI lineage: Eukaryota > Metazoa > Chordata > Actinopteri > Syngnathiformes > Syngnathidae > Entelurus > Entelurus aequoreus. Next base: position 220,639 of record NC_084754.1, on the reverse strand, counting down.
ACTGTTCATGTAGCTGGAATAAGGTTTTATTTTTTATGTCAAAATCTTGTTTGACTACAAGAAACTATGAAGTATATTCAATAAGAAGACATAATGAACCTTTTTGAGCTAAAAACTAAGCAGCGCATAAAATCCTACTAATACTCTAAACAAAATAAACATATTTTATTCTGACGAACATAACCGCAATTTCTTTTCCAGACACAGTCGAAAATAAATTTCATAAACATTGTACAGCTTCAACAGTCACAACATAAGGTACACCTGCCCACTCTCAGATCGATACAGCGCTGCATAAAAATACCTGCTTTTAGCAGCATTTATGTCATTGCATGTCACACAGTCATATTTCACACACGCCAAGATTAGATGAAAGAGACAATAAGGACCAACATTGGAGGGTGCAGGCAGAGGCCATAATACTCTCATAGCTTAAAGCAGAGGGGGAGGAGCATGAGCCGACAGCCGATGCCCAAATAAGTGTGTCCACCACACTGTGACGTCACACTGTCCCCACGATTTAAAAAAAGACTGCAAAACACAGCGGTCAAAGGCTTTCTAAAACTTAGTGTAAGCTCACGCCCAAATGCATGATCCCTATAACTGGTTGCTTTGGCATTTTTTTTACACAAATATTCAACATTTTAACAACATTTATAAGTCAGAAAAGTGGAAAGTCATCATAGGTCCACTTAAAAAAAAATTGTTGCTTGGCCCACGGCCCATTTTCACTTGTCTGGGCACCCGTGCTCTTGATATTTAAAGTAGCATAGAACATACTAAGGGAGTATTTGTAAGAATTATTGTTTCATTGAAAAACTACAAAGAACAAAAAAATTGTATCAGACTTGCTGTATTAAACTAAACTACAAGCAAAGCTCAAGATCTCTTTCACCCCACATTTGTTCAGTTTTTTTTTTATATTTGTAAAATGTACCTTTATTTAAGCTTAGCTTCTTTGAGATATCCAGGATATCTAGTTTGAAGGAGAGTAAAAAAAACCTAAATGTTTTTGAAAAGCATGATTTCCCAGACATTAAGCCTCTAATGTTTCAGACACTGTTTTTAAAGAAAAATAACCTATTTAAAATGGCATGACAATTAACTTGACTGCCAAGGTTTTTAAATGATGTGTTGGCAAGCTGACACTTACTTGTCTGCATTTACATGTGCTCTACTTTTTTTAAAGAGCACCAGTTGGCCCTCCTATCCCAGCGAATGCAGCATACTCGGTTTTGGGTTCAGTCTTGGAGCAGGTATCACCCCAAGATAGAGCAGATGCATATTCCTTTGCAGTGCTAATATTCTGCTTGACAGCTAAATATATGATTTCTTCAAAAACGGATATCTGTCTGCTGAATTAATGTTTTTTTAAGATGAAAGGCAAGTACTCCACAAGGTTTTTCCAAACATGCCTAAGGTCATCAACATTACAAGGGACACTAATCAACCACCATGGCTAGAGACTAAGCTACAGTATTACTGATGGATTTGACTAGAACAACTTTTGTGACTGTAGTTTTGTAAAAACCTGTCAGAACCTGAACAAAAACACCAGTTCTAGAGTCTAAAATTGTACTAACTGGTTAATGTTGAACCTTTTCTCTCACATCCTCCTAATATTTACCTTAGGAGTTCCAACATACCTGGCCCGCAGAGAGAGGTAAACAGAGACAGACCTTCAGGTCGTGAGAACCTTGTTCAAATCAATGACACTTACGTAAGGTCTCAGTTTCCCATTCTCTAATAATATCTTAAAGGGGAACTGCACTTTTTTGGAATTTTGCCTATCATTCACAATCCTTATGTAAGACAAGAACACATACTTAGATTTTTTTAATGCATTGTAAATATTAAATAAATGCCATCAAAAGCCAGCTTACAATAGAGCCTGTAGGAGTCGCTCTATTTTTCTTATAAAGCGCTTAAAAAAACAATTAAACACCTCCATCAAGGTTTTATAGATGCACTGTAAGTATATATGTAATGTAGGAACAGGCACATTTCTAATAACATGTAATATGTATGCATTTTGCTCATATAAGAGTATGGTGGCGCATTAATATCACAAACGCATCACAATGTTTGCTTTTGTCTTTGACAACATCCCTAATTACTACTTAATGCAGACTTCATGAGAGACAACAAACATAATAAAACATCACTTACTGTACAATGTTTGCTGTCACTGGGATGCCGACTGTTAGAATGTTGATATATTCCCGTTTAGATCAAGAATGACTCATACTCCTTGCGAGAAAAAAAAAGAGTGTGCAAATCAAGCATCTTTTCATGTCTTTTTCGCCATTTCCGTGTCTAAATTGGATGCTAAAATTGGCCAACTTGCCAGATTATGTCCACATTCTTCTACTATCAAAGTGAGAAGAATTGTTTATGATCAAAAGTAAACTTTCATGAGCTCCGAGACGAGAAAGCAGCTCACCTGTTTGGTGATGTAAATAGCAGCACAAGCTAGTTAGCACTCTGATCCCGGCGCCGCTATAAATACTTTGTCTGTGTTAGCTCTTGAAAAAACAATATCACTAATAGTTGGTTAATATTGAAGTCACGAAATGTAAATGGAATATTGCTGGCGCATTTTTGGACGGTTATTTAGAGCGGAGTTTCTTAACCACTGTTGGGCGGTGAGCGCCCTCTACAGAGCACAGTTTGTCAGCTGTTGTCCTTATGGGCCGCAGCGGTATTCAGTTGTAATACACTTTTCCACCACTTGTGGCAGTAATGATAATCTCAAACAAACAGATGAAAGGCCTACTGAAATGATTTTTTTTAATTTAAACTGGAATAGCAGATCCATTCTATGTGTCATACTTGATCATTTCGCGATATTGCCATATTTTTGCTGAAAGGATTCAATAGAGAAAATCGACGATAAAGTTCGCAACTTTTGCTCGCTGATAAAAAAAAGCCTTGCCTGTACCGGAAGTAGCGTGACGTCACAGGAGCTAGTATTCCTCACAATTCCCCATTGTTTACAATGGAGCGAGAGAGATTCGGACCGAGAAAGTGATGATTACCCCATTAATTTGAGCGAGGATGAAAGATTCGTAGATGAGGAACGTTACAGTGAAGGACTTGAGAGACAGTGATGGACGTATCTTTTTTCGCTCTGACCGTAACTTAGGTACAAGCTGGCTCATTGGATTCCACACTCTCCTTTTTTTATTGTGGATCACGGATTTGTATTTTAAACCACATCGGATACTATATCCTCTTGAAAATGAGAGTCGAGAACGCGAAATGGACATTCAGTGCCTTTTATCTCCACGACAATACATCGGCGAAATGCTTTAGCTACGAGCTAACATGATAGCATCGTGCTTTAACTGCATATAGAAACAAAAAAATAAACCCCTGACTGGAAGGATAGATAGAAAATCAACAATACTATTAAACCGTGGACATGTAAATACACGGTTAATGCTTTCCAGGCTGGCGAAGGTTAACAATGCTGTGCTAACGACGCCATTGAAGCTAACATAGCAACGGGACCTCACAGACCTATGCTAAAAACATTAGCTCTCCACCTACACCAGCCAGCCCTCATCTACTCATCAACACCCGTGCTCACCTGCGTTCCATCGATCGGCAGAAGGACGAAGGACTTCACCCGATGCGTTTGGCGGCCCGGAGACGTAGGAAGTCAAGGTGAGGTCGGCGGCTAGCGCGGCTAGCGCTCCAACAAAGTCCTCCTGGTTGTGTTGCTGTAGCCTGCTGCTAATACACCGATCCCACCTACAACTGTCTTCTTTGCAGCCTTCATTGTTCATTAAACAAATTGCAAAAGATGTCCAAAATACTGTGGAATTATGAAATGAAAACAGAGCTTTTTGTATAGGATTCTACGGGTACCATAACTTCCGTTACTCTGACTTCGTCGCGCGCATACGTCATCATACCGCGACGTTTCAGCCGGATATTTCCCGGGAAGTTTTAAAAGTCACTTTATAAGTTAACCCGGCCGTATTGGCATGTGTTGCAATGTTAAGATTTCATCATTGATATATAAACTATCAGACTGCGTGGTCGGTAGTAGTAGGTTTCAGTAGGCCTTGAAGTCTACATCTGAAGTCATAGTTTTTTAAGTCTTAAAAAATAATTGACTAATGTGGTGAAGCTGTATTTTCCTTTGTTTATTTAAGAAACATATGTATTAATAGCAACACTAAATTTGCCCTGGTTTGTGAATGTGAGTGTGAATGGTTGTCTGTCTATCTGTTTTGTAATTAAAGGCCTACTGAAACCCACTACTACCGACCACGCAGTCTGATAGTTTATATATCAATGATGAAATCTTAACATTGCAACACATGCCAATACGGCCGGGTTAACTTATAAAGTGCAATTTTAAATTTCCCGGCAAACTTCCGGCTGAAAACGTTTCGATATGATGATGTTTGCGTGTGACGTCAACTGTTGAAGCGGAAGTATTCGGAGCCCATTGAATCCAATACAAAAAGCTCTGTTTTCATCTCAAAATTCCACAGTATTCTGGACATCTGTGTTGGTGAATCTTTTGCAATTTGTTTAATGAACAATGGAGACTGCAAAGAAGAAAGTTGTAGGTGGGATCGGTGTATTAGCGGCGGACTACAGCAACACAACCAGGAGGACTTTGAGATGGATAGCAGATGCGCTAGCCGCCGACCTTACCTTGACTTTCTCCGTCTCCGGGCCGCCGACCGCGTCGGTGATCGGGTGAAGTCCTTCGTCCTTTCTGGAGCATCACATTTGTGGGGTCAATTAAACGCTCAAAATGGCCAGAAAAAGAGAACTTTCATCTGAAACTCGACAGTCTATTCTTGTTCTTAGAAATTAAGGCTATGCCACAAAACTGTTTGGGTGACCCCAAACTTTTGAACGGTAGTGTACATGTCCAGAGTTTGGTAGTATTGTTGATCTTCTGTCTATCCTTCCAGTCAGGGATTTATTTATTTTGTTTCTATCTGCATTTGAGCCCGATGTTATCACGTTAGCTCAGTAGCTAAAGTGCTTCACCGATGTATTGTCGTGGAGATAAAAGTTAAGTTAAGTTAAAGTTAAAGTACCAATGATTGTCACACACACACTAGGTGTGGTGAAATTTGTCCTCTGCATTTATGTCCATTTCGCGTTCTCGACTCTCATTTTTAAGAGGATATAGTATCCGAGGTGGTTTAAAATACAAATCAGTGATCCACAATAGAAAAAGGAGAGAGTGTGGAATCCAATGAACCCTTGTACCTAAGTTACGGTCAGAGCGAAAAGATACATCCTGCACTGCACGCTAGTCCTTCACTTTCACGTTCCTCATCCACGAATATTTCATCCTCGCTCAAATTAATGGGGTTATCGTCACTTTCTCGGTTCGAATCTCTCTCGCTGCATTGAAAACAATAGGAAAATGTGAGCAGCCCTTCCTCCGGTGACGTCACGCTACTTCCGGTAGGGGCAAGGCTTTTTTTTATCAGAGACTAAAAGTTGCGAACTTTATCATCATTGTTCTAAAAAATTTCATTTCAGTAGGCCTTTAAAGGCCTACTGAAAATTTTTTTTTAAATTTAAACGGGGATAGCAGATCCATTCTATGTGTCATACTTGATCATTTCGCGATATTGCCATATTTTTGCTGAAAGGATTTAGTATAGAACAACGACGATAAAGATCGCAACTTTTGGTATCTGATAAAAAAAGGCTTGCCCCTACCGGAAGTAGCGTGACGTAGTCAATTGAACATATACGCAAAGTTCCCTATTGTTTACAATGATGGCCGCATGAAGTGAGAGAGATTCGGACCGAGAAAGCGACGATTTCCCCATTAATTTGAGCGAGGATGAAATATTTTTAAATGAGGAAAGTGCAAGTGAAGGACTAGTGGGGAGTGGAAGATGCTGTGAGAGCCGGGGGTGACCTGATATTCAGCTGGATATGACTACAACAGTAAATAAACACAAGACATATATATACTCTATTAGCCACAACACAACCAGGCTTATATTTAATATGCCACAAATTAATCCCGCATAAAAACACCTAGGTGTTTGTTATGCTAGCTCCTAGCTACTAGCTACTAGCTCGAGCTAGTTATAGCTCGAGCGGGTAATATGGACGGGATCCCGTATATATAACCCGCCAATACAATTCAAACACCTGCATAACACACACACTCACTCAGCCCAAACAACCGTTCACCTAACCCAAGGTTCATAAAGCTTATATATTTAATCAAAGTTACGTACATGACACGCACGTACGGGCAAGCAATCAAATGTTTGGAAGCGCGCGGGTGGGACCTGATATTCAGCTGGGAATGACTACAACAATAAATAAACACAAGACATATATATACTCTATTAGCCACAACACTACCAGGCTTATATTTAATATGCCACAAATTAATCCTAATGCTAGCTCCTAGCTCCTAGCTCGAGCTAGTTATAGCAAGCGATCAAATGTTTGGAAGCGCAGCTGTGTACTCACGTTATCGCAACTGTGTATCCAAATCAAAGTCCTCCTGGTAAGAGTCTCTGTTGTCCGAGTTCTTCCATCTTGACTGCATCTTTCGGGAATGTAAACAAAGAAGCGCCGGCTGTGTACGTGTTGTTGCTGACTTCCCTCGCAAAATAGACACTTCGCACCGACAACTTTCTTCTTTGCTTGCTCAGCTTCTTTCTCCATAATGCAATGAACAAATTGCAACAGATTCACCAACACAGATGTCCAGAACACTGTGGAATAATGAGATGAAAACAGAGCTATTTCGTATTGACTTCAATGGTGTCCGAATACTTCCGTTTCAATGATTGACGTCACGCGCATACGTCAACCCTCAGAGGCGTTTCGAACTGGAAGTTTAGCGGGAAATTTAAAATTGCACTTTATAAGTTAACCCGGCCGTATTGGCATGTGTTGCAATGTTAAGATTTCATCATTGATATATAAACTATCAGACTGCGTGGTCGGTAGTAGGCCTTTAAGTTCTGTTTAGTAATAATGTTTTGAAAACCTTTATCCTGTTAAACTTGTAGGTTAGATTTAACTATGGAATACAATTAAAATCAAGAGTAAAATGACTAAGTCAGTGTTAGTATTTGAGTGGGTCCCGGGCCCCTCGGTAATGGAAAATGTGGGCACCAGGGTCAAAAAGGTTAAAAACCCCTGATTTAAAGGGGTTTTATGAGGGGAATGAATGACCTCCCATTGACTCCATTGTAAGCAGACGTTTATTTACTTTTAAGTAAGAGTTAAAATGCATAAAAAAATACAATTGTCTTTTTGTCTTCTCATAAAGATTGTGAACGATATCCAAAATTCCAGAACATTTTATAGACATCAGAAAAGGCGGGAGGGCATGAGACAATAAGGACTAACATTGGAGGCTGCAGGCAGACATCATACCAGTTTCATAGCTTGAGGCAGAGGGGGAGTATCAGTGTAAGAGAAGCTGCACTGCACTTTTTGAAACTTTGTCTATCGTTTACAATCATTATGAAAGACATGACGAGGAATGGATTTTTTTTAATGCATTCTAACTTGTAAACAAAAGTCTCTTTTACAGCGGAGCCAATGGACATCCAAAAAGCGCCAACAACACTCCATTTACATTTCGTGACTTGAATATTAACCAAGTATTGGTGATGTTGTTACTATAAGCGCTAACGAAATCAAACTATTTTATAGCGGCGCCGGTTTTACAAGCTAGTGTGTAATGTTTACATCATCGAGTGGTCAGCTGTTTTCTCTCTTCCCTGCACCCTTGAAGTTTATTCTAGATCATAAATCATTTATCTCACCTGGATAGAAGAAGGCTGAAGATGTATTCCGACAAGTTGGTACCCTTTGACAGCCAAATTAGACTCAGAAATGGCGAGAACGACACGAAAAGACGCTTGGGTCCACCTCCCTTTTCTTTGTGAGGATTATGAGTCATTCTACATATAAATGGAAATATATGAACATCCTCGCAAAATACGTAAATAATAAATGTTATTACAAATGTGCCTGTTACTACATTACACTTACAACAAGTATTTAAAACCTTAATGGGGGTGTTTAAAGTTATTTAAGGGATGTATAGGCACAATACAGCGGCTTCTCTTGGCTCCATTGTAAGCAGACTTTTGATCAAATGTATTTAATATTTAGAATGCATTATAAAAATAATCCATCCATCGTCGTGTCATAATGATTTCGAAAAAAAAAAGTGCAGTTCCCCTTTAAGCAATGGCCAGGTTTCTCCAAAATTATAGATCCTAAATAAATAAAGTTTTTCACTGCATCTAAAGAGGAAGTTGGTACCCAAAAAAATGGGAGATGGTTTCATGGATGTGAAAGTGAACATATGTATGCTACTGTATAAGTCTTCATGAGGATGGAATGGTGGATATAATTTCCAGCTAATTAAAAAAAAAATTCTGAATACGGATTGAATAAATAGCAAGAAATCTAGCAACTTTTTTTTGTCTTATTGGAGACTTTTGGAGGATCTGACACGAAAGCACATTGTGCCCTTCACAATGAGCAGCAGGTGCCCCTCCCCTATCTAAAAGCACTCACACTCACATCGATTACGTAAAAAATGACAATAAGAAGTGACAGAAGAAAGTTTTTACTCACTTTTTGTCTCTCCCACAATATTCCTCTCTTCTACAGGACCCATTACAATTATATGCACCATGACCAGTTATGCAAATTAGACTATGATGTCATCCCAATTCCTGTCATTACTCTCAGGAGGAAGTATAGTATCGAGCCTGTTAGAGCTGTGCTTGTGAGCGTGCAAGTGAGTGTGTCATGAAGAGGAATAGTTGAAAAGCTCGGCTGCATACTGTATTTATGCCTCATCGACAGTTTTTAAGAGCTAAGATAATTCTGCTAAAGACCAACTTTTAGCCCTCTGCCTCAAGATTGCTGGAAATAAACACACACGTACTAATAGTAGATACTGACACTACTATCAGTAAAACATGAAGCAAGTTTTAAAGTTTAATTATCCTTAACACCTCAGAGCGGACTTGTCTTTCACAAGGGACATTTAGCTGTGTATAATTATATTACCGTATTTTCCGGACCATAGAGCGCACCGGATTATAATGCGCACTGCCGATGAGCGGGTCTATTCAGGTCTATTTTCATACAAAATGCGCACTGGAGTATAAGGCGCATTAAAGGGGTCATATTAAGTATTTTTCTACAATTAAAACACTTCCTTGTGGTCTACATAACATTTAATGGTGGTCCTTTGTTTAAAATGTTGAAATGTAGAACTTTAAGCTACTTTATATTAGAAATGGCAAGAAGATAGAGAAAAAGAAGAAGCTTATCGACTAGGGTGTCGGCACGGACTACAATGGCGGACTCACGCAAATTTTCAGGACTTATGCAGATCCCAAACACACATCAGCAAGTACCAGAAGGTAAGAACATTTGGTTTTGCATAATATTGACAAACAAAACAACAGATAATATGACAGCTAATAGGTGCCATTTTGCGGTTGTTATACACACACCATAATAAACCCCGTATGTTGAATCACACGGTAGCCTTAATGCTCCAACAATCAATCAAGCGGTGAGGCTTCATCGCTTACCAGAGTCGGAATTAAAACATTTTGACAGATTTTTGAGCACCGTGTGTAATTTTCTATATTCTCAAAAGAACATCATCAAAGTTTTGGTGTTGTTTACTGGCATCATTTTGAAGTCTACACATATCTCTTATGTGTGACTGCCATCTACTGGTCCAAATTATCATTACACCAAGTACCAAATAAAATAGCTTCGAGGTCGGTAAGCACAACTACAGTTATTCCATACAATAGGCGCACCGGATTATAAAGCGAACTGTCGATTTTTGAGAAAATAAAAAGATTTTAAATGCGCCTTTCATCCGAAAAATATGGTAAATGGCTTGGCATTTGTGTGCATTAGTAACTGTGTATCTATTTGAACTAAGGCTGCAACGATTAATCGACATTGTCGGCAAATGTCGACAATTATATTTCTTGCCGACAATTATATTTGTCGACAGTAGTCGTGACATCGTCACTTATGTTTTTCCGGGCAGAAGCGGGTTAGCACAACCACTCGCAAAAACATCACCAGTGATAACATGTAAAGGGTGATAACATTTCCTCTTATTTTTGTTAAAAACATGAATACCTTGCTCAATTTGCAAAGCAGACCTTGTTTTTATGGCTGTACATCTGTGATACACAAACATTTAAAGCGGAGACATGATGACGGACACCTAGAGGTAAGACGCGGTCTCAGCCTCGGTAAGAGTGTTAGATTATGCCTTGCTATCTAGCTAACAAGTGTGAGAAAGAGTTCTGCAAAACATGTTTTAGCCAAAGTCAGCCAGCTAAACGTTGTCTACATCAATTCAAGTACGTTTAAAGCAGCGTCAATTTGCAATGCCGTAAAAAAAAGGAAAAAAAGCACAATAACTAACGCAAACCGAATGTGCGCATGCACACGCACACAAACACATGCACACACACTCACACACACACACACACACAGACAGACACCAATGCGAAGGTATCATAAGATTAAACATACAATCTACTAAAGAATTAATGAAAGATACAAATCTACACATTGAGTCTATTAAGAGTGCTAAAACAGCCAAAAATTTATCAGTAGTCGATATATCAGTGTGAAGCTTTTTAAACATCATCACAAAATTTTTTTTTTCTCTTTGATGAAGTTAGATTTTGTGTTTTGTTGTTTGTTTTTATTGCTCCTATTTTAACTGTTTTTAAATACATAAACAAGGTTAATTGTTGTCGTTTTTTTAGCAATTTGCGTGTCCTTTTTTTAAATGGACAACATTTTAGTAGTCATTTTAATTTTCGTAACAGCTGAATGAGCAGGACAGTTACAGTAAAAATAAAAATGTATGAATCAATTAGTCATTTTTGTTGTTAGTAAGCACATGCCTAAAATAACTTAAGCTGCATTTAGAAGTCGATGGAAAAATTAAAGCCATTAAATATGTGTAAGCTTTATTATCCGACTAATCGTTAAAGTAATCGTTGACTAATCGACAATCCAAATAAACGTTAATTGCCGCCCTAATTTGAACAGATCCATGTTGAATGAAAGGCCAATGTCAAGTTTTTCTAAAGTGTCAGACCTGTCTGTCAAATGCACCTGCCTGCCCTGTCCATTCACTTGATTTAGTATTTCAAAGCAGACATGTTTGTTCTCTTCTTGGCGTTCTGACCCCCCTTCTCCTGCGCTCCCCACCCTGTCCGGGGCCCTTGGCCCAAGCACCCTGTTATTTACTGCCAAGACAGTTCTGTGTGCAGAGTCAAAACAGCATGGCTGGTTGAGCAAGGGAGCAACCTGCTGCTCACAGAAGCTACAACGTGGCCATCCCTGAGGGGGTGGCAGAGATGTTTACTGCACTACAATCACCAAGGACAGCGAGACAAATAGACATAGACGTGCATTACCCTTTCAACTATAAACTGCCTGTCCTGTTGAGGAATTACCACATGAGATATGAGGGCATAGGTTCGGTGATGTGACAGAGCAAACATCCACGGACCCATTAAGGAAACAACATGTTGGCCCTGACAGGCAATGGCAGCATTCTCTCAAAGGATCTTTACAGTCAGCTGGACTCGCTTGGGAACATGACCTTCAGTAGAGAAAGGTTTGAAAGGCCATCCTAAGAATCGCTGGTTTACTCCATCCACCGAACTCTACATGGTAGTTAAATAAAGACCGATTTAGACACATTAAATTAGTAAATATAGTGCACAGTTGGGGTCTCTTCCAGGACACCATGGTTCCAGAAAACATGTTTTTCCCCGCCGGTGATGAACTGTGCTATACATGGGGTGTCTTACAAGTTGACTTTTATTGCCTGAAGAACTCCCAGAAGCATAACCCCAATATCTTATCTCTGTATGTACTGTATGAATAACCTATAACCTCTGTTCAGTGGAAGTACAATTTACAAACGCCTCTATTTGCGTGCTTTTCGGTTTACGAACCTTCACATCGCTTCAAATATGCCTCAGTGTACGAACGCTTCATTTATTCATTTTGCATGCCGCTTGAAGCCATCAAAGGCTTCTATATAAACTAATACAACTCCATTATACTAAAGAGTAGCAATAACATTATTATTTGTACATTTGTAGAGTTGATTGTAAATGTAGGGTAGTTGAATTACCTTTGCCTCCTCTGTGCTCCCCATATTTTGTTTGCAATGTTTATTCAATTAACTTTGTGTGTTGTGTGTCTATCACCACATGAACACATCAAATGTATAAGCAAAATACCAAGCAGATGGCAGCAAACATTCCCGAAGGGATCTATTTCTCAAAACATATGCCGGTTTCCGACAATAACAGTGTTTGCAAATGCACTTAAAACATCTTAAGCAAAGCCGCAGTAAAATTCCTTCTCCAAATCTCCTCCTCCTCTCAGTAATTATAGCCTCCCAGCTGACAAAGCACAGGTCTGTTGTGTTTGTCTTTATCTCTTTGAAACCAACAGGTGAAGTGGGCTTTTCTGGGCTGAATGCCAGTCTCTTACTGGTTCTGTCAGCCAAGTTTTGTTTACCCATCCAGGGTCCATACACTTGGGAGATCAGAAGCCTCCATTTTTTTGGAACATTAAACCCCCAACCCCCAAATTAATGGGGAGAAAATATTGTATTGTCACTGTGTATCCGTCAGCTTGTATCCTTGTATAACAGGCAGTATCCTACACAAAAAGAGAATGTTTTCTATTCTTTAAATCCTAAGAGTACAAGTCAACTCAGTGAAGAGGACTTATCTAGACGAAAAGAGAAGAGTTGATCAATTGAAAACTGGGTTGACTTTGGATTGGAATCAAGTGTAAGGGAGGAAGAGGGAGATGGGTGTGAGAGATGAAAATGTGATACAAGGAGGACTGGATCAATCTTTTATCACTGCAGTGTACTTTCATCCCTAATGGATCTGACATGAGCACAGAATTGCCTTCCATCCCATTGCACAGGCAGGAGAAGGGCGCGTGGAACAAGGAGTGTGAGAGTTAGACCAAGCTACACTTAAGAAAAAAAAAAACATCTACAGAAGGAGCGAAAGAACCACATTCCCAAAATAATCACAGCCCGAAACCATTCAAACATATTATTTCATGTCCTAGCGTCATCCAATTACCTCCGGCCCTGAGTGCATCTGCGGGAGTCAGTAAATATGCCTGATAAGGGCCTGGGAAATGAAGTCACTTCACAGCTTGAAGAATTACTTTTGTAAATTTCCATCAAGACTCCCCAATGATATCGTGCTGTGCATGGCTGGGCTTGCTTTCCTTTCCACATGAGCTAAATGACAGACAGGCCATTGGCTGACAGGCGACAGACGAGCTTGCACTTGATGAGAATGGGACTTTATTTATATATGTTAGGTATATGACGGGGAAAAAAACAGTAAAATTAAGAGTGAAGAACGCGGCACATAAACTCTCAGAGGATGCTTAGATCTCAGCCTCCTTAACCAGCCCATTCAAGGACAATAAGAGAAGTCGAGGCATAGAAGGCAGGGGGATGTGATCACTTACGAGCAAACGATATAAATGTCCTGCTGTCTGCTGCGTAGCATACTGTGTGTGCATCCTTTTTACTGTCAATCTTCTGTCAATTAGATGGAGACAAAATGCTAGTAGCCCTACAGGGACTAAAAATGTAAGGAAATATGTAGGTTATCTTTCTATGCAGCAATATTTTAGTCCTCCAAGAAGACTTTTGACAAGACTGGTCTATGGGCATTTTAGCTCAGGAATGCCGGAATGGCGATTCAATGGTCTGAAGTTCAAACTAATGCCACTGTTGTGTTAAAAGCAATGTTGCTGTCCAACAAATAGTTTAACTGTTACACCCGACACTGGCTCCATCTTCTTAGAATTGTCTCAACCAGTGAAACTGTGGTACGTGTACCACTAATGGTACGCGGGGTCCATCTGGTGGTACGTCAAATAATCACTTGATTAAAGTAGAGTGTTTTATTTTCCTATATTCAAAAAGGGTTATTGTTTAAAGGCCTACTGAAATTAAATTTTCTTATTTAAACGGGGATAGCAGATCCATTCTATGTGTCATACTTGATCATTTCGCGATACTGCCATATTTTTGCTGAAAGGATTTAGTAGAGAACAACGACGATAGAGTTTTAGTCGCTGATAAAAAAGCCTTGCCTGTACCGGAAGTAGCGTGACGTCACAGGTTGAAGGGCTCCTCACATTTGCACATTGTTTACACCAGCAGCGAGAGCGATTCGGACCGAGAAAGCGACTATTACCCCATTAATTTGAGCGAGGATGAAAGCTTCGTGGATGAGTAAAGTGAGAGTGAAGGATTAGAGTGCAGTGCAGGACGTATCTTTTTTCGCTCTGACCGTAACTTAGGTACAAGGGCTCATTGGATTCCACACTCTCTCCTTTTTCTATTGTGGATCACGGATTTGTATTTTAAACCACGTCGGATACTATATCCTCTTGAAAAGGAGAGTCGAGAACGCGAAATGGACATTCACAGTGACTTTTATCTCCACGACAATACATCGGCGAAGCACTTTAGCTACGGAGCTAACGTGATAGCATCGTGCTTAACTGCATATAGAAACAGACGAAATAAGCCCCTGACTGGAAGGATAGACAGAAGATCAACAATACTACCAAACTCTGGACCTGTAACCACACGGTTAATGCTGTGCCGCCTGGCGAAGCCTAGCAATGCTGTTGCTAACGACGCCATTTAAGCTAACTTAGCTACGGGACCTCGACAGAGCTATGCTAAAAACATTAGCTCTCCACCTACGCCAGCTCTCATCTGCTCATCACGACCCATGCTCACCTGCGTTCCAGCGATCGACGGCGCGACGAAGGACTTCACCCGATCATCGATGCGGTCGGCGGCCCGGAGACGGAGGAAGTCAAGGTGAGGACAGCCGCGCGGTGGCGGGCGTTGTAGCTTTCGACGACACCCCGGCCGCCATCAGAGTCGGCAAGAAACATATATTTCCCCAAAGTTACGTACGTGACATGCACATAGCGCCACGCAAGGACTGGCAAGCGATCAAATGTTTGGAAGAAAGCAGCGTACTCACGGTAGCGCGTCTGCTATCCAACTCAAAGTCCTCCTGGTTGTGTTGCTGTAGCCAGCCGCTAATACACCGATGCCACCTACAGCTTTCTTCTTTGCAGTCTCCATTGTTAATTGAACAAATTGCAAAAGATTCACCAACACAGATGTCCAGAATACTGTGGAATTTTGCGATGAAAACAGAGCTGTTTGTATTGGGATACAATGTGTCCCAATACTTCCGCTTCAACCCTTGACGTCACGCGCAAACGTCATCATACCTAGACGTTTTCAGCTGGAAGTTTCCCGGGAAATTTAAAATTGCACTTTATAAGTTAACCCGGCCGTATTGGCATGTGTTGCAATGTGAAGATTTCATCATTGATATATAAACTATTAGACTGCATGGTCGGTAGTAGTGGGTTTCAGTAGGCCTTTAAACTCTGCGTAATGTTACTGTGGCCAAAAATATTAAGTACACTTGTTAAATTAAATATGTGCCTTCTTTTTAATGAATATGTAGGCCTACAACGCTATTGTTTTTTTTAATGTTGGTTATTATGGTGGTACTTGGAGAGCCAAGTGTTTTCTGAGGTGGCATTTGGTGAAAAAAGTTTGACAACCACTGGTCTAACCACAATTAAAAATTGTTTCACACCAAACTTCAACCATGCTTTTTTGTACCTCAATATTTGTACTGTGGAACAGTCATGCTGGTACAAAAACAGGTACTTCCTAAATAGTGGCCAAAAACCTAAAAGCATGGAATTTCCCAAACTTTCATGGTAAAGTAAAAAATATAATTTTCAGGGAAAATTAAAGAATTTAGCCCTAATTCCTGATTATTTGATTGACTAAGGGGTAGGTCTCAATAATTTATTGTAAAACCAAAACCAAAAACTTCCTCTACTCTGTCTTGGTCTTAATTAGGGATGTTCCAATCAGGGTTCTACACTGCCGATTCCGATCATCCATGAGTGAGATCAGCCGATATCAATACAGATACCGAACATGTATTAAAAGGACCCACGTCTGCGGTCCCTTCCAAGGTTTCTCGTTGTTCCCACTCGGTTGAGTTTTTTCTTGCCCTGATGTGGGATCTGAGTCAAGAATGTCGTTGTGGCTTGTGCAGCCCTCTGAGACATTTATGATTAAGGGCTATATTAAGTAAACTTTGATCGACTGATTGACTTTGAAGTCTTTGAGCAATATCAACACAATATTTAAACTAGGTACTTAGCCTCTTTTACAACATATAACGGTTTTTAATTTTCCTGAGGGAACCTATCCCAGCTGCAATCATATCACGGTTATTGCCATTAAGATTATCATGGTTATCATTATTAACACGACATTGTTGAATGTGCTCAAAAAGTACTCTTACACACTTATAATCGAGTTTCATTTAAAACATAAAATACAATAAATAAATAGCCACTAAGCACTTTCTTGGCAGAACAAATATGCTATATAATACTATTGTTCTGGCTACTTGAGAGCCATATTATGTTTATCTGAGAACTTAAATATGTTTATCTTTTTCTGTTTTAATTTGTAAAAGTTTTAGTGTTTTTTAAGGATTAGGAAAAAATTGTGTATTGGTAGCGTCACGTCCGGTTCATGTGACGTCACGCAAATTCACTTCTTGATGTCATATTCCTTTAAGTATAGATCAAGCTTTCGGGGTTAAGAGAGCACAGCCATGTTTAATGTGCACAAGTGAATATCTTAGTTGCTCAGATATTAATGTGTTTATACAAATTTAGATAAGGGAATGTCATTTTTTATTGGGAAAAGAAGAGGTTTGTGTTTCTTGTATTCATGTTACATTTAAGCTAGCTAGCGCTAGCTTGCTTCTCCAGTAAATGAGCAGTGTCACGGGTTCATAAGTTTCTCAAAGTGTTATCAATAATGGTTTTACGATCATTTTAATTTAAAACAGTAATACTAACTGGACAGTTTTACTACGATTAATCATTATATTCTTTATCGTTACATCCATAGTTGACACATAGTTGTTATATTATCCTCTTTAAACTCTTATTAATCTACTTGTTCATTTTATGTTAACAACTGCTTACTTTCAGCTGTAACACAGTTATATCTAGACTTCTTAAAGTTAAACACTTACTTCTTCTATTGTTTAAAACTAGCTTAGCAGTCTGTTTAACTATTAGCATGCCTGATCCTGGCTTGCTCTCGGCATGTAACATGTTTAGCCTCGTTCCCAAGTGATAATGTTACTTAAGATTCTAAGAAACGCAGTTAATTTTTCGTAATGGAAGTGATTATTATAGGAGCGTCTCCACACTGTGTATGGATACACATAATTAGGACAAAAAATACAGTGTCAGCCAGATGGGATTGGCATTTGTGATTGGCATTAAAAGGCATTTATCGGCAATAACAATAATTTACTTTTTCACAGAAATCGTCCAATAAATAATCGGTGATCAATAGATCGGCAAATCCCTAGTCCTAAAAACAGTGCAAGAGACGAA
The DNA here is from genome assembly GCF_033978785.1 of Entelurus aequoreus. Lineage (NCBI taxonomy): Eukaryota > Metazoa > Chordata > Actinopteri > Syngnathiformes > Syngnathidae > Entelurus > Entelurus aequoreus. The sequence goes on along the minus strand of NC_084754.1, from coordinate 203,053 downwards.
TGACTCAGAATGTAAAGTGATAACAAAAAAGACATAGCAACAATTAAACAGACAACTGCAAGCAAAATAAATAAACAACCAGTTATTACCAAAAAAGAAAAAAACTTAGGTCAGGTTATTGATTATGGTTCTTCCTCTACAATCAGCACCTGTATTACCAGTCTGAAACCATTAAAATGGGCAGAACATATACATTCTAGTAATACCCACAGTAAGACTGTGTTTTTTAAATTTTTAAATACAGGGGAATATCCCAAATTAGATAAAGAAAATGTCATTAATGGGTTTTCCATCTGACACTCACCATGTTGACAATGTTAAATGGGATGCTCGTCAGACAAAATTATGAGTAAAGGTTTAAATAGACTGTGGTACATTACACTTGCATGGTGTCGGTACTTGAGATGTGTAGCACACTAACAGTTAAGAGAGGCTGGTGCATGCTGCACTGAACTCTGTCCGAGCCACCAATGAATTAATCTTTAATCCTCCAGTGATAAAAGCAGCAGGCAGTGTGTGACTACAAGGAGTAGCCTGCACTTGTCTCATAGTTCTAACAGGGAACAACACTCTCTTAAAAACAAAAAACAGGCACGGGGATGGCTGCTTTTGTGCAGGTAGCAATTTAACCTTAAAAGCACACTAAAAAACATAAAAATCAGGACAGCACAAAGAGAAAAGTTTCACCCAAACAGGTTGGAGTAGTTTCCTACAGGAGGACAACTTGGAAGTCATACTCGCAGAGATGCAGCTTAATTTCCTAAAAGTGTAACAATCTATCCACAATTAGATACATTAAAAATATATCTTATGCCTATCCTCATAAGTTTTCATATGCCATTCCTTTCCAAACACATGGGAAAGTCACAGACCAAACAGCTGACTTCAAAGAAACTTCCCAGCGCTGACTTTTGAAACAAGTAAAGACACATTCAAACACACAAAAACCATGTCACTCACCCAGAAAAAAAGATCTTCTTTTCACTGCCTTTAGTCTTCTGTCTGTGTTAAGATCTCACAGCTTCCCTGCCTTTACTTCTGACACAGTAGCAGAGTACTCCCAGTGTATGCAAGGCAGCGCTTGCACGTATGTGTGTGTATGTGACAGGAAGTAAGGACAGTCCGTCAAGAAGAAGAGGTCAGAGGCAGTCCGACGTGGTGACCAAGAGGTATGAAGGATGTCGCGGCTTCTGTATTCTCGCTCCGTCTGGCTGCCTGCCTTAGGAATGCTCTGCCCCTGGGTGTCTCCACCACAACCAAGATCTGAGCGCCTGGAAGAGTTTACTGTCGCTCTCTCTCTCGCTCTGTCTGTCTCCACCCCTCCTCCTTCTCCTTCTCTCGGTCACTCACCAACAGAATAACACACCCTATCTGTCACTCCACCCTCTGTCATTCTCTTAGTCCCCACCCTTTCCTGCTGTTCTGACAGGTTAGTTCCACTCCCCTTTTCAGGTAAGAGTCTGCCTTCAGCTTCATGTTCGCTCTGAATCAGTTTCCTCTTATTGCTACACTGTTGAATGGAATGGAAATGTAAGTCATTTGTATGTACAAAATAGTGTTTGTAGAATCTATAACTTGAAGCATACAGTCTTGTGACGTGAGCATTTGATTATGCAAAATAATCTGCCACATGTCACCACTTAGCTACCAAGAAGAGCATGTGTAAACAACAAAAGCCACAAAAATATCATCCATACAAATATAATTATGGCATCATACTAACAATGAAGCCTACACAGAACATGTTGTTCTATCCCGCTCCAACTCACTCTGAGTTTTAAACTTCAGCACCTCGGTCTGCTCCTTGACTACCGCCCAAACCTGAAACTTAAGACTGAGGACTGATACTGCACCTGATACCTAAAAAAATATTTCCGTGTAACAACATTTGTTAGTGATCAGTTTTCATGTAAGAAAGCTATCACAGCAGTGATACATTTTTCATACAATGTTCTGTCCTAAATAAAACTGTGAACATGAACTGATAAAACCTGATCGGATGAGAGGCGAAACGTCCTCCAAGACAATCTGAACAGTCAAGTTGGGATCGATTCGCATTCACGTTTTGTGTTTTAGTAATTTTATAGCAGTTCGTAACCCACATTTCGTCAGCATCGTTATAATAATCATTAAAAAGGGTCAGAGGGAGTTGGAGCCTATCCCAATTCCCACTCACATTCACACCATCACTATGTGATGGATGAACCCATGTTAGCAGCATGGAAGTCAGCCAAGTGAAACACTACACTACAGTGACACATTAAAATCATCCTAAATTCTCCTTTCGCCCCCTTTCCCACAGCTATGCCTAGAAATGATAAAGGTATTGATTTTTGTCTGAATGGCTATGAATTATGATATACAAACAGAATATATAAATTAGGAGGGGGGTCGCTTTGTACATTCATAAATCTGTTAAATTTAAAGTTTAAAAAAATATGACCTTAGCTGTCGATGGATTATTTGAATGTTTAACAGTGGAAATTCTAAATGATGAGAAGACAAATATCTTCATGAGTTGTGTATACCGGGCACCTGGTTCAAGCATAGACACTTTCAATGAGTGGATGGGTAAACTGTTTTCCTCTGTGAACCATAAAAATATATTTATCTCTGGTGATTTTAACATTGATTTGTTAAATCTAACCAAGCAAAAAAACGATGACTTCTTTATTCATCTTTATTGATGATTATGGTAAAGATTATAATATGAGTAATGTAGTGAACAAGGGCAATAGTTTTTTTGTAAATGTTGGTCCTAAGTTGGCTGTTGATATCCCAGAAAATGGAGTTACAAAATCAACTATTACCGTATTTTTCGGACTATAAGTCGCTCCAGAGTACAAGTCGCTCCGGAGTATAAGTCGCACCGGCCGAAAATGCATAATAAAGAAGGAAAAAAACTTATATAAGTCGCACTGGAGTATAAGTCGCATTTTTGGGGGGAAATGTATTTGATAAAACCCAACACCAAGAATACACATTTGAAAGGCAATTTAAAAAAATAAATGAAGAATAGTGAACAACAGGCTGAATAAGTGTACGTTATATGACGCATAAACAACCAACTGAGAACGTGCCTGGTATGTTAACGTAACATATTATGGTAAGAGTCATTCAAATAACTATAACATATAGAACATGCTATACGTTTACCAAACAATCTGTCACTCCTAATCGCTAAATCCGATGAAATCTTATACGTCTAGTCTCTTACGTGAATGAGCTAAATAATATTATTTGATATTTTACGGTAATGTGCTAATAATTTCACACATAAGTCGCTCCTGAGTATAAGTCGCACCCCCGGCCAAACTATGAAAAAAACGGTAAGCCGAATTCTTTGTCATTCTTCCTCTCAGCTCCAAATGAGCAGGAAGTGACAAACATTGTGAGGAAGTGTAAGAGTAAGTGCTCCACTGACTGCCATGGTATCAACATGATGTTGGCTCAAAAAGTTATACTGAATATTGTAAACCCCTTAACTTATATCAATCAAAGTTTATTTATATAGCCCTTAATCACAAGTGTCTCAAAGGGCTGCACAAGCCACAACGACATCCCACATCTGGGCAAGAAAATATATATGTAACCTGTCATTCCAGATTGGCCGCTTTCCAAGTAAAATGAAATTGCTAAAATAACTCCACTCTTCAAAAGTGACAGCAAACACGCTTTTACCAATTACAGACCAATTTGTCTTTTGCGTCAGTTCTCAAAAATTTCACAGAAACTATTTAAAGGCCTACTGAAATGATTTTTTAAAATTTAAACAGGGATAGCAGATCCATTCTGTGTGTCATACTTGATCATTTCGCGATATTGCCATATTTTTGCTGAAAGGATTTAGTAGAGAACAACGACGATAAAGGTCACAACTTTTGGTCGCTGATAAAAAAAAGCCTTGCCTGTACCGGAAGTAGCGTGATGTCACCGGAGGAAGGACTCCTCACATTTTCCCATTGTTTACAATGCAGCTAGAGAGATTCGGACCGAGAAAGCGACGATTACCCCATTAATTTGAGCGAGGATGAAAGATTTGTGGATGAGGAAAGTGAGAGTGAAGGACTACAGTGCAGTGCAGGACGTATCTTTTTTCGCTCTGACCGTAACTTAGGTACAAGGGTTCATTGGATTCCACACTTTCTCCTTTTTCTATTGTGGATCACAGATTTGTATTTTAAACCACCTCGGATAATATATCCTCTTGAAAATGAGAGTCGAGAACACGAAATGGACATTCACAGTGACTTTTATCTCCACGACAATACATCGGCGAAGCTCTTTAGCTACTGAGCTAACGTGATAGCATCAGGCTCAAATGCAGATAGAAACAAAATAAATAAATCCCTGACTGGAAGGATAGACATAAGATCAACAATACTATTAAACCATGGACATGTAACTACACGGTTAATAATTCCCAGCTTGGCGAAGCTTAACAATGCTGTTGCTAACGACGCCATTGAAGCTAACTTAGCAACGGGACCTCACAGAGCTATGATAAAAACATTAGCGCTCCACCTACGCCAGCCCTCATCTGCTCCTCAACACCCGTGCTCACCTGCGTTCCAGCGATCGACGGAAGGACGAAGGACTTCACCCGATCATCCGTGCGGTCGGCGGCTAGCGCGTCTGCTATCCAAGTCAAAGTCCTCCTGGTTGTGTTGCTACAGCCAGCTGCTAATACACCGATCCCACCTACAACTTTCTTCTTTGCAGTCTTCATTGTTCATTAAACAAATTGCAAAAGATTCACCAACACAGATGTCCAGAATACTGTGGAATTTTTAGATGAAAACAGAGCTTTTTTGTATTGGATTCAATGGGGTACCAATACTTCCGTTTCAACGATTGACGTCACGTGCATACGTCATCATATATAGACGTTTTCAACCGGAAGTTTAGCGGGAAATTTAAAATTGCACTTTATAAGTTAACCCGGCCGTATTGGCATGTGTTGTTGCAATGTTAAGATTTCATCATTGATATATAAACTATCAGACTGCGTGGTTGGTAGTAGTGGGTTTCAGTAGGCCTTTAATTCTCGACAAGAAACGTTTCTTGAGAAACATCATACAATCAATGGAGGTCAATATGGTTTTAGGTCCAAAAGAACAACCTCAATGTCGATAACTGAAGCTATTGAAGAAATGACTAATACACCAGAGCATAAAAAGTATGCAGTTGGTATCTTTATTGATCTAAAAAAAAGCTTTTGATACCATTATTCATTCAATTCTACTAGATAAGATGGAAAAATATGGAATTAGGGTGCTGGCTGGAGACTGGTTAAAAAGTAATTTAACAGGGAGGGTACAGTTGATAAAAATGTGTCAATATCTATCAGATACTCTTGGCATCGCTTGTGGTGTCCCCCAAGGGTCCGTGTTGGGGCCAAAACTGTGTATATTAGTGATATGTTTAATACATCCAAAGTACTGAAATGTATACTATTTGCAGACGACACAAATATATTCTACAGTAGTGATGAATATAATGAGCTCAAAAATACAGTAAATACAGAACTAGAGATGTCGGCAGGCTGATATT